>NC_022017.1:7777910-7781772 GCF_000317375.1 Microtus ochrogaster
CACCACCACCACCACCACCACCACCACCACCACCACCACCATCATCATCATCATCATCATCATCATCATCATCATCATCATCATCATCAAGTTGATAGTAGGTGTAAATCTCTATGAAGTAAATTTCCTTTTCCCATTGACTTCTATTAAAAAGTCAAAGATTTTCCCCTCTAAAATTAGTGAACATTGATGAAGGAGATGCAATAAATTATGATGCAGGAGAGCGACAAATCTTTTATTATTGACGTATTTAAAAGGAAATTCAATTTTGACATGTCAATAAAGGTGTCAAAATGTCGCCCTTGAATGCTGTGTGGTGAAGATTAATTTCATGTCTGGTGCAGCATCATACAAGAGTAGAGAGGAAAAGGTGACATTCAACTGCACCGACTAGATGAGTGAATCCCAACATTCACGGGAGACTGAGGAGTTTAGAAACAAGTGGTCTAGGTCAGAAGTAAGGAGGAAAATGAAGGACTTCACGGGCAGCAACTAAAGTGAACCACGGAGGGCAAACAGCCCCAGCAGCGCTCGGAAAGCTCACGATGGACGATGCTGACTGATGAGAAACCAGGGTTTCTCTGTAGCTTTGGAGCCTGTCCTGGAACTCGCTCTGTAGACCAGGCTGGCCTTGCTGCCTCTGCTTCCCGAGTGCTGGGATTAAAGGCGTGCGCCACCTCCGCCTGCGCTGCCCCCCCCCCCCCCATTTCACTTATGAACTTCCATACGAGGAAGGTATGCGGGAATGAGAACCGAATGAACACTTTTCTTAAGGCTCCAACTCACTTTCATCATTATCAAACGCTTCTTCTGGTTTGATTCACAGTTCTCTCAAATCAAAGTAACGGTCTTAAGTAGTGGGATCGCGAGTCTCCCACTAACTAGTTTCCGGACCCTGTCTAACGGGTTTCAAGGAAAACTGTCTAAGGAAGCTTAGTTTATATTTTAGACAAGCCTGCTTGCTGTCCTGGCTGTGGCTTATTTTTCTCCTTGTACTTTGCTATAGCAAAGATTAACTATCTTCCACAGCATACACGGATCCCAGCCTCTATGTATAAGCCCGCCCCGCCCCCTTGCAGCCAACTGGACCTCTGAGTAATTCTTGCAGGTGGAACAGGACCTGAAATGGTGGCGTGTTCTCTGCGTTTTCAGCCTTACCAGCTGCATGCTGGACGCTGGATGATCTCAGAGGTTCCATAAAGACAATCCTAGAGACGCACTTTTGAGTTTCGAATGTCAGCAGGTGAAGGGGCTTCCTCTATCTCTCCCCTACTGTTGCCATGCAACCAGAAGCACGGGTTTTAGATTTTATGTGAGTGAGAAATGAACTTTTATTGGGCTAAGACCTGGGCTTCTGTTGGCCTCCTGTTTCAGAGCAATCATTTATACCCCACCATCTGGTAAAGGAATGGCATGGCAGCAGGAGGAATCGGGGCTTTAAATCCTAAGCACAAAGGCCATCCCTGAAGTCGGCTCCTAGTACTGTTATGTCAGCTGGGCGGGGCCAGAAAAGATGGGAATGGTTAGGCAGGAAAAGGGCAAAAGAAACTAAGGGCTGTGTGAAAGAAAGTTGTGAAATGTTTGCCTTATATTCAAGTGGTTGGAGGATACTGTGAGTCATCTTCAGGGGCCTGAGCTGTGGTTTCTCCTCAGCAACAGCACATGGGGCATCACCGGGTATCACCGGGCATCACCGGGAATCACTGGGCATCACTGGCATCACTGGGCATCACAGGGCATCACTGGGTATCAAAGGGCATCAAGGCATCACTGGGCATCACAGGGCATCACCGGGCATCAGTGGGCATCATCACTGGGCATCACTGGGTGGGGTGTGTTGTCTGTCTTCAGCACTGATTAGCCTTGGAAGGGAAATGGAAGGAAATCGCCTGCAAGATTAGAGAGAACATGGTTCTGAACATTGTGAGAAGACCCTGAACTGGAGCCAGGCAGGAGGCAGGGGACCCAGTGGAGAAGGGAGGGGCGCTAAAGAAGTGGCTCATGAAGGTGACAGCTATTGATAAACCCATGGACAGTGAGCTCGTTAGATTTGTAAGAGGATCTTTGGCACAAAAGATCTTTTAAAGATTTATTTTTATTTTCAGTTGCATATTTGTTTATATCTTATGTGTGTCCTTGGGGCCAGGAGGGTGTTAGATTCCCTGGAGCTGTGGGTGCTGGGAACCAAACATGTGTCAACTGGCAGAACAGTGAGCACTGTCAACCACCCGAACCATCTCTCCAGCCCCCAAATTTGGGTTTTTACACAGATTCACACCAGATGAAATTTTCAAACAGTATTTAATTTTTTTCTTCCTTTCTACTCACAGGTTTCCACGTCGGCTCTCTGTACCTCCAGATCTGTTTTAGATTTGTGTTGTGTCCCGGTGTACATCTGTTTAAACCACATTTCCTTCTATAAATATGATGCTAAAAGTAGAAACTTCCGACTCAGGAGAGATTATATTAGAATGAAACAGGGTTTCGGGTATTTCTGAAATCCCAGTAGTCTGTCTGTGTATCCAACATGGATGCCATGTCTATTCTGAGAAACTATTTCCCCATGTCAAGGGATTATACAGGCAAAGGAGAACCCAACGGCATCATCATATTCAAATTTCAATCAAGAGAGCAGACGCTTTCGGTCTCCAATTTTGGAGGTAAGCATTATCTAAATTAAAATTGAGTCTATATACAACTGCCTTTTACTATCTTTAAGGAAACAAAACTAGTGCTGGGCACACCTTTAATCCCAGTACTGGGGAGAGAGAGACCTGTAGGTCACTGTGAGTTCAAGGCCAGGCTGGCATATGTAGAAAGTTCTAGAACAGTTGAGGCTACCCCATGCCACCTCCCCCCAAAGAAGAGAAAGAAAAAGGAAAGCAAGCTAACTAGTAAGAGGTTCTGTGAATAACTCGGGTCCTCCTCTAGCAGTGGAAAATTCCATCATTTCCAGTATGCTTTCTGGCTGTCTCCTTCCGGGCTAACGCGACTGTAAAATGCAGATTAGACAATTGCAAACAGTGGGCTCACAAGGCCTGGAAGAATTCCCAGTCCTGTTGTGGGCTTATCAAGCCATTTTCAGAACAATGAGAGAAATGTGGGAAGCACAGTGGCTGCCTTACAGAGCTTCGTTGTTCAGCCCTGAGCCGCTTTCTGTTCAGTGTTGACATGCTGGAGAATTCACAAAAGCAGGTCATCTCAGGCTGGGAGATGACCATACCACCTCAACTGGCCACTCTTCATCTCTACACAGAGATCTCATCAGAGTAGTAAAAGTATTACCCCTGCGAAGCACAGTAAGATGCAAAGTGAAGTTTCCGTGTTGAGAACTTACCAGGAGGCTAACAGTGTACCATCCAACCTTCACATGAATCCTAGAAGGTAGGAATCATGCTAGTCATTTATAGATGGATATTCCTATGAAGTGCGTGTTTCTTACTTAGTGGTTAGAACCTGTGTTTGTTTCCATATCTGTAGCTTATCCAGGGGAGTGGTCTCTTCAAGGCATTTTCCTTTTAGTTTACTTGAGAGAGAAAAGTAAAACAACAACAGAAAATATGAATACAGGCCATACACACATGCGTATGAACAGACACACAAAGGAGAGAAACGCTGATGAGCTCTCCTCAGAAAGTCACAATTTAGGGCTTCGTGTAGAGTAGTGTTTCTCAACCTGTGGGTCATGACCCCTCTAACAAATCTCTGTCTTTAAAAGTGTTTGCATTATAATTCATAGCAGTAGCAAAATTACAGTTATGAAAATAATTTTATGAGCCGGGCGGTGGTGGCGCACGCCTTTAATCCCAGCACTCGGGAGGCAGAGGCAGGCGGATCTCTGTGAGTTCGAGACCAGCCTGGT
>NC_022017.1:7782767-7785829 GCF_000317375.1 Microtus ochrogaster
CTAGCTCTGTAGACCAGGCTGGTCTCGAACTCACAGAGATCCGCCTGCCTCTGCCTCCCGAGTGCTGGGATTAAAGGCGTGCGCCACCAACGCCCAGCCGAGAAGGCTGTCTTAACGAACTGAGTGTCGTAGACTCATTTCTAGGAAACATACCGGTTGCCTATCACGTCATCCTTACCGTTGCTATCCCGTGTCAGAAATAGAAGCCAGCAGGCCAAGGGCAAATTCATCAGATGCCAAGGACACATTCTTTGAGGGTAGTGCTAAAATGGGTGTGTGATAGATGGGAGAGAGGTGGCGTGACATAACAAAATGCCTACAGGTTGGTTGGCTTGCATGATAGAATTCGTTTCTCATAATTTGGAGGTTAGAAAGCGCAAAGGTAAATCAGATTCGAGGTTTAGCAAGGGATTCCATGGATGCTTTCTTTCTGGCCTTCACGTGTCAAAGAGAAAACAGAATCTTCGTTGTCATTATCCTCTTCCTTCCTCTTCTCCTCGGAAGACTAGATGCCGCCCTGCAACCTGGTTAGCCTAGCCACCCCATACATAGTCTGCCTGCCGACACAGACACACTAGGAGTCTGGGCTCCATCATAGCAAGCAAAGGTTTAATTGTGGTCATTGAATCAGTCACACAGATCACTTCATCAACCAAGAGCTTTGGAAACGATATGGAAGTTGGAGAAACACAGCAAGTGACAGTTTCTGTGGCCTTCCCTCTACATTTGTAAAACTTTCTTCAACCAACAAACTGATGACGATTATTCTTTTTTGTATTGAAATTACGTACATTATGACATGGTCACTGAATTCTTTTGATAAATGCTTTATGGAATAAAGAAACAGGCTGTCAGATTTACATTCTTCCAACGAAGTTTCTATCAGATGGATCACTGAGCGTGTGCTAGGAGTTCACATGTGTCATTCATTAAGGGCTTTTATCCCACACAGGAGAAAACTGGAGCTAAGGGATTCAGCTGAAAGTACAGAAACTGACAAATTTCAAACCCAAACTTGACCAATTCCTAAGCTGAGAAATTCCCACCTTGCTATTCCTTTCTTCCCAGGCAGGGTCTCATTTCAGCCTTCCTGCTGCCTTTGCCTCTTGAGTGAGAGCATGTACCACCACCTCTAGCTCATGACCTCACTACTCTTCTGTTGTTTTGAGACATTGTTTCTCTCTGTAGCCCTGGCTGTCCCTGGAACTCATCCTGTAGATCAGGCAGGCCCCGAACTCAGAGATTCTCCTGCTTCTGCCTCCTGTGTGCTAGGATTAAAGGCATGCGCCAACGCTGCCTGCGACCTTGCTATTCTTGCTGTCTTATTGTCCTGTACTCCGTTGGTGGTGTAAAAGATTAAATTACCATTTGCAAAACTCAAGGCCTTGAAAGCTAGCATTCGTCAAAATCAATTAGAAGTTTTAAAACCACAAATATTCATATAAACTGGATCAGGGGGGATGCAAATATCTAATGATGCAGTTTGGGAATGAAGGAGGTTGATTAATGGACCCCCAAGGATACATCCACCTCTAATCCATTGAAAGTGTGAATGTGACTTCCTTTGGAAAAGAAATCTTTAAAGGTATATTAAGGATCTCAAGATCGGCTCATCATTGTCATCTGTGTGGATCACACATCAGTGACAACTGTATTTATGAAAAACACAGAACACAGGGCTAGGAGATGGCTCAGTGGGTGAGATCCTTCCATAAGTGTGGTAGGGGGATGAGGGATCCCTAGAGGGTAAGAGGGGAAAGATACAAACAGGAAACATTCGTTTGTGCTGTCAGTGTCTGATCATGCTGCTGAGCACCTTGGGTAGCTTGCCAACTGACCACATCTCTCCGGCAGCCCCCTTCCACTGATTCTCTTTTCGTCCTGGCCTTACTCCACAGTAGTCTAAAGCATCCAATCAAAATGTCTGCAGCATGCATAGAAGACAAAATACATAAAAAACCAAAACAACAAAAACTCAACCTATACCATCCCTGGCTCTAGCCTCAGGGTACGAATCCTCTAGAAGCCTGCCAGCATAATAAACTACTCCCTGGTAAAAGAGCTTTTGGGTCCTGTTTCTTGGACTAGAAATCCTGGAACACAGGGACCTGTGTATGGATCCTCAGACTCCGTATGGAAAGCTGTCTGGCAGAGGCACTTACAGTTCCAGTGGCTGGGAGGCAGAGACAGGAAGGGCTCCAGAGCTCCTTGGCAAGACAGTCTGGCTGAATTGATGAGCTCTGGGTTCAGTGACGGACTCTGCCTCAAAACCTAAGATAGAGAGCAATGGAGGAAGGCACCGGACTGCCTTCTGGTCTCTACAGGCCCCCTGGAGGTGGAGAGGGGTGGAGAGGGAGGGTAGGAGGGAGAGAGGGAGGAAAGTAGAGAAGAAGAAAGGGAGGAAGAGAGGAGAGAAGAGGGAGGGAGAGAGGAAGAACACAGAAAAGTCATGTGCAGGTAGAGACAGATCGGACACAGCCAGGATGCCCAAGAGTCACTGCAATCTGGGAGGGTCAAGCCAGGCTTCCTTCTCCCTGGAGCCTTCAGAGTTGATGTAACCCTAAGGACACATTGATTTCTGACTTCAGGCCTCAAGAGAATAGATTCCCGCTGCTTACACCAGTAAGTCTCTGGTGACTTGTTACAGGAAATGCATTCAGGGCTTACTAATTTGGGTGATATGAACCCACACGCGTGACTAAGGCGGAACTGAATGTGGAGGGAGACATAAGCAGAAATGACAATGAATGTTCTTTCTCAGGATTAGTAGGGATTTCCACTTATGATGTCATGGGCTACTTTGGCCACTGTCTTTGAAACTTCACCGACTTATCTTTCACCAGCTCAAAACCTTTGAGCAGACACCGTGCATTCGATTTACATTAATCTGGAAGGATTGAGGGGGTGGAGAGATTATTAAGTGTGAAGAGACAGGACAGTCCTGGGACCCCAAAAAAAGCACTGTAATGAATTCCTCCCCAGAGGATTCTGGTAAAGCTAACATCAAACAGGAAACACACACACACACACACACACACACACACACACACACACACACACAC
>NC_022017.1:7785929-7795713 GCF_000317375.1 Microtus ochrogaster
GAGAGAGAGAGAGAGAGAGAGAGAGAGAGAGAGAGAGAGAGAGAGAGAGCTAGAGAGAGCTAGGACCTTCCACTAAGGTGAGCGCTGACATAAACAGGAAGCATAAGCAGTAGGAGGCGCCTTCATTGTGCCTCGTTATGCACAACGCCATTTTCTTTTGTTCCCAGTGAGTGTCCCTCCCACCAGTGGGGGCTTCTCATTGTCCCAGGAGACAAAGAACTAGACGAAAAGGAACACTTTTACAGTCCACAAGCACAAGCGATTTTACTATGGTCTTTTTGAACACCGTACCGATTATTCTTTTCTCCTTGCCATTTTTATTTTAATATTGTCATTTTTGTAGAAGGCCCAGAGCTGAATATGGATTGTCCTACAAGCTGAGTTGATTAAACAAAAATGTTAGACCTAAGTCCTAGTTTATTGCCATTTAGGAAAATATTAATGTTGTGTTGAGCCAATTAATTTCTCACTATAAACAAGGCCTTTTGAGGTTATCCTTGCGCATTGCCATATAAATTTATTAGTTTGTTCTTTTCAAATTTATATTTCTAGCCACAATGCTCTAAATTCCAGACTGCAAACCCTGAAATTCCACTTGCCCCTTCTCCAGTCTCTCTGTTGGCGGTACTTATGCTTGCCCATTCGATCAGGTCGGGAACTTGGGACTATCTTACTAAAGTCACTGGCACATCCTGAGAGAGGCTTGGATTTGTCAACACAAAGCCATCTAGGTCATCCCAGGTCCCATGACCCAGCATGGAAGCAGTTTCATGACATTTTATAGCAGCAGACTGAAAAAGTCGGAAATCAAGGTACAATACATTGATGGGTGCATCCGAGAGGCAACTTGCAGCCGGGCTTCTGATGCTGTCCCAATAGCACTTTTAACCTTTTGATTGGTGGAGAACAGGATTTTGTTAAGATACTATATTCTAAAGGTTTTTCTCTGCTTGCCAGGATGTTAGATTCAGCTTTATCTGCTGCTTACAAGATCTGACACAAACGATGGGCAAAGGATGGCTCTTTGTTTGCTAAAGAGCACCGAGAGAAATTGTAATTTGGCTTTGAAATTGCAACATTCCAGCCTCTCCACAGTCATGGCAGTTTTAACCAGTCCACCAGCTTTCTGCAAACAGAGTTTCTTTCCAGGAATGTTTATTTACAGATCCTACCAGTTCG
Organism: Microtus ochrogaster; assembly: GCF_000317375.1. Classification (NCBI taxonomy): domain Eukaryota; kingdom Metazoa; phylum Chordata; class Mammalia; order Rodentia; family Cricetidae; genus Microtus; species Microtus ochrogaster. The sequence goes on from NC_022017.1 coordinate 7,787,109, forward strand.
GTCCTGTTCAGTCGGCCCCATCATTTACCACCTATATTATGTGGCCTCCCCAGTTTCTCCGGTGTCACCACTTTGGCTTTGGCCTCTTTATTCTCTACCCAAGACCTGAAGTCCTAACATACTGACCTCCTGATGGTTCCAGATTATTTATATGAAAGATGTGGTTTTTTTCTATCAAAGAACTTGTCTGCCAAGGACTAGTATTCCATTAATTCCTATACTTTAATCTTTCCCACCTTGTAAAATTTTTATGGAAATCTTTTCATCCTCCCAATCTTTTGTACAGAACCCTCCTCCTGCATTCCAAGAACTTGATTTCCTGGAGCAACCAGCCTCTTCCCCCTTTCCTTTATTTCCTTTACCCCAGTTTCTTTAAATCTATCCAGTGGAGAAAGCTTCAAACCCTGCCACTGGGGAAAAGACACAGTCACTTCATGCATCAGAACAAAAGCCGAGTGAACTTCCTGTCCCTATCCTTGTTAGCTTTGGGTTCTGGTGTGCCCTTTTTGTAAAAAGAAATTGGCTTGCCAAACTGCTTTTGTTTTGTTCGTATGTTCCTTTGTCCAACACTGAGATTATTCTTCATTTCTAACATTTAGCATTAACTGATGGACCCAATACCTTAAGCAGCTGCCCATTTAACAAGGAAGGGTCTGCAGAGGGCACCTGCTTGAGTCAGTGAACCAGACCACCCTAGTCTGCACCATACACCCACCCACTTTGAATTGTATTGACATGGCCCCAGACGCTTCGACCCACCACACCTGCTTTCACAGCATGGGAAGAGAAGGGGCACACTCCTCCTCACGGGAATTCACTCCTAAACATATGCAGCTCATTTCTGCTCAGATCTCTTTTTTTCTTTTTTTTTTAAAGTTGTTTTTAATTGAACTATACATTTTTGTCCTCTCCCTTCCCTCCTCCCCTCTTCCCTTCTACCCTCTCCCGTGACACCCACACTCCCAATCTACTTAGGAGATCTAGTCTGTTTTTCTTTCTATGTAGATGTATGTATGTCTCTCTTAGTGTCCTCTTTGTTGTTTAGGTTCTCTGGGGTTGTGGATTATAGGCTGGTTTTCTTTATGTCTAAAAGCCACTTATGAGTGAGTACATGTTATATTTGTCTTTCTGAGTCTGCATTACCTCACCCAATATGTTTTTTCTATATCCATCCATTTGTCCACAAATTTTAAGATGTTATTTTTTTAAACCACTGAGTAGTACTCTATTGTGTAAATGTACCATATATATATTCCATGCTTTGGTTGAGGGGCATCTAGGATCTAGGTTGTTTCCAGGCTCTGGCTATTACTAATAATGCTGCTATGAACATAATTGAGTACATGTCCTTGTGGTATGTTTGAGCATTCTTTGGGTATATACCCAAAAGTTGTATTGCTGGATCTTGAGGTAGATTGTTTCCTAATTTTCTGAGAAATTGCCATACTGATTTCCAAAGTGGCTGTACCAGTTTGCACCCCCACCAGCATCTGCTCAGACCTTAATGGAAAGACATTAGTTGCATTATTACACCTAATTTTAAAGGGGAGGTAGAAATACAGTGTTTATTCTGTATATGCTGAGCCTGAAGTTAAGATTCTGTGTGGTAGCAAAAAGGGGAGTCTATGGTAGATGATGCCGTGGTACTTAGAACTAAATATGGTATGGTTTAACAATTTAATTTGGGAGTGGGTAGACTCGAACTCACTTTTGTCCAGACTTTCTTCAGTGTGGTCATGAAGGCTATGGTGGAAATTACCTGGTGCAAGTGAGAAGGAAACGCGGAACACGCAACAAACCCGCTTAGGAGTTTGGGGGGTGAGGGCGTGTACAGGCCTGGTGAAGGTCAGTGTGCAGAGAGAGAGCTGAAGATGACGTGTCCAGCTTTTAAAGGCTGCCTAGTGCATGCTCACAGGGGGATGATGTGGCTGCGCCATACGCCGATGATGGAGCTCACGCATGCGCGCAAGGGCTCACACAGCTACGTCATATGTAGATGTTGCAACCATGTTGCACGTGGGTCACACGGGGTCCTTTAAGTCACAAGGGGTCCTTTAAGATTCCCGGGGCCATTAGGCACTTCTGCCTGAGGGCTTGTCTGCATATGCATGGCCCTGCAACCCGGAAGTGTGAGCCAAGTTGTGTGGCTGAATCATTACAACAGTGACAGGGGCACCTGCAAAGATTTTCATTGATGTCTATCCCTAAGAGCAGGAAAAGAATAACGGCACAGAGAATTAATGGGGAAGGGGTGATTTTTTTTTTTTTTTTTTTTTTGGTTTTTCGAGACAGGGTTTCTCTGTGGTTTTGGAACCTGTCCTGGAACAACGCTTGTAGACCAGGCTGGTCTCGAACTCACAGAGATCCGCCTGCCTCTGCCTCCCGAGTGCTGGAATTAAAGGCGTGCGCCACCACCGCCCGGCAGGAGGGGGTGATCTTATTGTCCAGGCCCAGAAGCACATAGATTCCCCTTCCATCTGCTGGCTCCCAGTCATCTCACCGCATGCAATGCTGTGAAATTTGATTATATGTTCAGAAGAAAAAAGAGAGCAGAGCCCTGAATTCCCACCTCACAAAGCCAATCTAAGTTTTTCCGCATCATCCATGGTCATTTCTGGGCTCTCTTCCTCTTCCCTTTGCTGACTCAGCTTCTGCCTATTGCTCTTTCTCTGCCCTGAAGTATCCAACTTTGCTTTACCCCAGGGCCTTTGCAACTCCTGCTTTTCTTTTGACTGGCTTGGGTCCTGCTCCCTCATTTTACTGAATTCTGCACTAAGCTATCTCTTCAGAAGAAATATCCTCAACAAAGTGTACATGTCTTCCTTATTGCCCTTGGTCATTCCTGATCACTATCAGATCTCTTATGTCTCATTTTCTTCTAAGAACCATCTCCTGTGTCTTAGTTAAGGGTTCTTTTGGTGTGAAGAGACACCATGACCACAGCAACTCATATAAAGGAAAAACATTTAATTGGGACTGGCTTACTGTTCAAAAGTCAATTATCATCATGGTGTGACATGGGGGAGTGCAGACAGACATGGTGCTGGAGAAGTAGCTGAGAGTCCTACATCTTGACACGAAGACAACAGGAAGCGGTTTATCTCACTGGTATGACTTAAGCATATAAAAGCCCACCTCCATAGTGACACACTTCCTCCAACAAGACCACACCTGTCGTTGATGCCACTCCCTTTGAGGACCCCTTTTTTTTTCAAACCACAACTTTTCACTCCCTGGCCCCCAAAGGCTTATAACCTTATCATAATGAAAAAAATGCATTCAGTCCAACTTAAAAAATCTTCATAGTCTGTAGCAGTCTAATTTATTTGAAAGTCTAAAGTTTAAAGTCTCTTCTGAGATTCATGTAATCTCTTAATTGTAATCCCTTGTAAAATTAAAATAAAAATCATATACTTTCAACATATAGTGGCTCAGAATATATATTACCATTTCAAAATATAGGGAGGGGAACATAGTGAGGAAATGATGGAGGTGGGTCTTATATCTTATCTGTTGCTTTCATTGGTTAACTAATAAAGAAAACTGCTTGGCCTGATAGGACAGAAAATTAGGGAGGCGGAGTAGACAGAACAGAATGCTGGGAGAAAGAAGCCGAGTCAGGCAGTCGCCATGATTCTCCCACCTGACACAGACGCAGGTTAAGATCTTTCCTGGTAAGCCACCTTGTGGTGCTACACAGATTATTAGAAATGGGTTAAAGCAAGATGTGAGAGCTAGCCAGTAAGAGGCTAAAACTAATGGGTCAAGCAGTGTTTAAAAGAATACAGTTTCCATGTAATTATTTCAGGGAATAAGCTAGCCAAGTGGCCGGGAGCTGGGGCTGCAGGAATGCAGCCTGCAGCTCCTACTACAAGGAAATACTGGACCAAAGCAAGACTGAAAACCAGCTGGACAAACTCCGAACTCTGCATCTCCATGTCTGGTTGTCAAAGCACTCTTCAGATGTCTAATTCCTCTCAGCTTTGTTGACTGCAGCACACTTCTTTCTCTTGAGCTCCTTCCACTCCCTGTTAGAAACTTTCCTCAGCAGCTATCTCATGGTTCTGGCATCTCTAACATCTTGGGATCTCTAACATCAAGGCAATTCAGGCTTCAACTTCACAACTTCACACAATGGCCTCTTTGGGCTTCCATTCAGGGATACTCTTAGCACATGCCTGGCCTCAGCGGCTTTTCTTAGCCTTGGAGGCAAATTCTATAATCCCTTTCTTTTATCCTTAAAGCCAGAACCACATGGCTAAAGCTACCAGGATAGCCTCAAACTCAGGGATCCACCAGCATCTCCCTTCCTAGAGCTGAGATTGAAGACATGCACCATCATACATGGCTATAAAGTTTCCTTTCATTTCTTTTTATAAATTGGAAACATAGCTGTGGGGGATGTTGACCTGAGGTCACCACTCCCTTTATTCCATATTTTAATCTGTTTGTATCCTTTAACACAGAACTTAGCTCCATTCCACTTCCTGGTGTTCCTTTTCTCTTCAAATTTTATATTTTATAATTTACCCTATTCATCTGGCTCCTCTTCACTATAAATCTTCATTAGAGTTACCACTAATAACTATATGACAGTGTATACTAGGCTGCTTTGAGATTTTCCTTTGCCAGAGGAATTAATTCAAAACTCTTTACTCTAGCCTCAGGTAGGCACTTAGGACAAGAGCAAAAAGCAGCCACTTTCTTCAACAAAATATCCCAAGAATGATTTCTAAGCAGCATATTAAAATTCTTCTCCTCTCAAACCTCTTGAGCCATCCTCCCACATTTCAAATCACTCTTAGCACCACTGTTTTTCATGCTCCTGCTGGTATGGCCCATTAAGCAGTGCTTAAAGCATTCCACTGCTTTCCTAACCCAAAGTATCAAAGTCTAAATTCTTCCAAACAAAATCCCACCCCTGGTAGTGATTTCTGTCTTAGTTAGGGTTTCTATTGCTGTGAAGATACACCATGACCATGGCAATTCTCATAAAGGAAAAACATTTCATTGGGGTGGCTTACAGTTTCAACAGTTTAGTCCATTGTCATCATGGTGCGACATGGTGGTGGGTAAGCAGACATGGTGCTGGAGAAGGAGCTGAGAATCCTACATCTTGACTCATAGGCAACAGGAAGTAGTCTATCTCACTAGGGTAGCTTGAGCATATATGAGACCTCAAAGCCCACCTCCACAGTGACACACTTCCTCCAACAGGACCACACCTAATCCAACAAAGCCACATCTCCTAATAGTGCCACTCCCTTTGGGGGCCATTTTCTTTCAAACCATAACATCTCATTTGTCAGTTTATTCTTTGGAGAAAGAAAACCACATAGTTACCCTACTTACCTAGAGAGAGAGTTATCACAGGAGACTTCCAGTACATATCTGCTGGTTCAGTTAACAAGCAGGGTAGAAACTGTCTTGGTTTCCATTCTTACAGATTCTGTTTCTGGAAGAACATCTCCCAGACACCTGATGTTTGCTCCATGACTTGCATCTGAGGGGTAATTTTGTGCCTAACTTCTAGAGTGGTCTTTAGGATTGTGTGAGGTGGTGTAAGTTCTCACACTCCTCACATGTGTGCGCTGGTGCTGTTCCACACCCCATCCACTCTGCCACCCTTATTGCTTATTAGGAACTAATAAAAAGTATAAAAAGAGGAATCCTTCCATAATTAACAGTCAAAACATTTTTTAAGTTTTAAATTTAAGATAGATATCTCTCTGTATAGGTGTGTATGTGTAAATTGCAGACTATAGCTGAGTTTTGTTTATTACAGCAGTAAAGTATGGCTGAGTTCTGGACTGCTTTCCATTTAATCAGACAGTTGTTTTATAAGAAGATATCCAGACCCGGACCTCTGCAGCACTCATTTGATTGCTATACTATAATAGCTTAGAAAATTACAGCCATTCTTCCTACATGACGTATTGAGGAGAAAGTGGAACCCAGCCTTCGGGGTAATAGCCTGCACTGTGTCTAACGCCTTATGGAATACAACGGGGATTTCCACTTTGTTTTTACTTTCAAATTAAGAACACATTCAATCATACAGTTGACAAATCTGGTGCTTTCCAGGTGACAGGACTATCGAAGGTGACGTAGTTCGGCTGGTTAATCTAGTATATTGGAGCATTATTGTGAAAAGCCATGATCAAAACATGTCTGTGAGCAGAATCAACCAGGAAATAGCTCTGGAATACTGACACAGCCTGGGAATTTTCCCTTCGTGAAGATGCTGGAGCAATTGCTTCATAAATAAAGGCTTATTCTATTTGCACTGTGGTGGTGATTTGAAAACTAAACCCTCCCCTGAGTCTTCAGTATAAATATCTTGCTCTGGAATGTTATAAACTAATTTCATAGGTGGAGAATTGAGTTACCCACAGGCGAGGCAAGTGGATACGGCCTCGGACTTCTCCATTGCACACTCAGGGACTGGTCATATTTCCTCCCTGACCCAGCCACTGGAGGTTAAAGGCTCCAAGTGTGATACCTCAGACCCAGCATTTGCAGGGAGGAGAGTGCTGAAAGCCATAGAAGAAAAGCTCTGTGAAATTGTATATTCGGAGGAGGGCAACACATCCTCACCATGTCCCTGCCACTCAGCACGCGGAGTTCTCAGGCCTTCCTGTGAGCCCACTCCTCCACGATGCTAATTAAACGGCTAGCCAGCCCCAGCAGCTTCTGATGACTGTTAACTGGGATGTGGAGTCTCAGAATGGATGTGGAACTAGAACAGCTGACCTGGGAGAAAACTAGAGGTTAGGATGTTGGCTGCCTTAGATGCTAAGCCTCCTCAGATACTGGGAAGCTGCTCTTGCTCTCAACGCCACTGAAGTTCTGGAGTTAAGAGCGGAGGGGGAGTCACTCTTCTTGGTTTGGAGTTGTTCTTAGTAATATCCATCTGGTTCAAAGGACCGTGTTTATGCTGTCCCAGAATCCATTTCTTAGTCCCTCTCCATTAGTGATTGGTCAGTGGAAAGGCCGTCTGAACTTTGACCTATCCTCTTTAGTTTACTGCATCTGGGCCAGTGTTCATCTTTTTGCATATTCTCATGAACATTTTAATCAGAAGGTAGAAGGAGAGGCTGGAGAGATGGCTCTGCAGTTAAGAGTACTTCCTGCCCTTGCAGGGGACCCCTGGTTTGGTGCCCAACATGAACATGATGGCTTATAATCATGCTAAACTCCAGTTCCAAGGGACCTGACATCCTCTTCTGACCCCCACAGGTGCAAGGCAGCCAGGTAGTATGCAGGCATACATCCAGGCAAAACGTTCAGACCCGTAACACAAAAGCAATAAAGAAAACAGAAGGGTATCTGTTAGGATTGCCGCCTTGGTGAGCTTGAACTTTTAACCTGCTTGATGTTCCTTGTTATTATGAATGATTCATTCAGCAGAACATTTTGAATTGAGCTGAATGGAATCAAGATAATGGCACAGAACTAACTACAAGTACAGTCCCTTGGACTATTAGAGAGAAAGGAAGCTAGCTAGTATCCAGTCTAAACTGTCACTTTGGTTTAAGAATCCGGCTCCCTGGAGACTACATGATTTTCCCAAAGACCAATCAGGAGATGTGGAGAGCTGAGCAGGTGCCCCCATCCACTGGTGAATATCCATCTGCATTTCTTATTTGTTATTACTGTGTGGAGGCAAGGAGAGGGGAAAGGACTGGGAAAATACTACATCCTTCTTAGGGCTCAGTCTCATGCCAGACATATTGAATACATCTGCCCTCATCCCAACCTACTGGATGCCTGCTTTATTACTGACATAACCAGCCAAGAATGCTGCTGTTATTAAGCCAGGAATTTTTCTGTCTAATGACCAGAATGCGTTTCTGTCTGCGATAACATCCTGGGAACTCTGGGGTAGCTGTCACTTAAGGAATTCTAAAGTGAGAGAAGAGACTACGGATCAAGGGGCCTGGAGATAAGACTGAATTATTTCTCCCTACAAAGCACACACAGTAAACACTGACCTGTGTTCAACTTCCTCACAAGATGTAGATTAAATATCACTCCCTTGTCCCTTCTGGGCCTCCTCTTCCCATGGTTCACACCGACCAATTTGGTCCATGAGGTCTGCATTTGGATGCATAAGTAAAACTGACTAACACCCCACCCCTTTTCGTTAGAGTCCTTGCTCCAAGGATCACACCACAGACTGGATTGGAGTTCTGGTTGTTGTCAGATCTCTTCAAGGTTGACCTCTGTGATGACCAGTTCCACTCATTTCATGGCCAAGTGTCCATCTTTTCCCTTCTAAAGGACAGATCTTTTTAGTCTCTTCCCAAAATTTAAGCATAAATTAGCTTGTTGCTCCCAAATACTGTGATGCTGTATTTGAATGGTGGAGTGAGTCCACTTCACTCTGTGAGCGCCACTGAGGCTGCTCTGGAGAAGCATTTTGGAGAATATCGTGCTCAGGACACTTCTCGCTCATGGTGGGGTGGGTGTCTTAGAACCTACGGCTCGTGGGGGGTGTCCTAGAACCTACGGCTCATGGAGTGGGTGTCCTAGAACCTATGGCTCATGGAGTGGATGTCCTAGAACCTATGGCTCATGGAGTGGGTGTCCTAGAACCTATGGC
>NC_022017.1:7795813-7796680 GCF_000317375.1 Microtus ochrogaster
CATGGAGTGGGTGTCCTAGAACCTATGGCTCATGGAGTGGATGTCCTAGAACCTATGGCTCATGGAGTGGGTGTCCTAGAACCTATGGCTCATGGTGGGGTTGGTGCCCTAGAACCTATGACTCATGGTGGGGTGGGTGTCCTAGAACCTATGACTCATGGTGGGGTGGGTGTCCTAGAACCTATGACTCATGGTGGGGTGGGTGTCTTAGAACCTATGACTCATGGAATGGGTATCCTAGAACCTACTGCTCATGGAGTGGGTGTCCTAGAACCTATGACTCATGGAGTGGGTTTCCTAGAATGATGTGGGAGTGTCATATATCAATCTGTTGATTTCATTGGTTGAGTAATAAACAACTGCTTGGGCTCATAGCTTAGAACATATGTGGGTGGGGTAAACAGAGCAGAATGCTGGGAGGAAGAGGAAGTGAGGTAAGACGCCTCAGACAGAGACGACATGCTCCCTGCTCCCGAGCAGATGCACGTGATGAAGCTCCGACCCAGGATGGACGTAGGGTAGAATCTTCCCAGTAAGACCGGTGCTACATAGATGATTAGAAATGGGCTAAATTGATATGTGAGAATTAGCCTAGAAGAGGCTAGATAGAAATGGGCCAAGCAGTGTTTAAATGAATACAGTTTGTGTGTAATTATTTCAGGTAAAGCTAGCCTTGCAGGCGGTCAGGGTGCTGGGGATGCAGCCCCGCCGCCCCTATCACAACACTAGAACCTATGACTCATGGAATGGGTATCCTAGAACCTACTGCTCATGGAGTGGGTGTCCTAGAACCTATGACTCATGGTGGAGTGGGTGTCCCAGAACCTATGACTCATGGTGGGGTGGGTGTCCTAGAACCTATGACTC
>NC_022017.1:7796780-7813935 GCF_000317375.1 Microtus ochrogaster
CTCATGGAGTGGGTGTCCTAGAACCTATGACTCATGGAGTGGGTGTCCTAGAACCTACGGCTCATGTTGGAGTGGGTGTCCTAGAAGTCCTAGAACCTCTGGCTTAGGGCAAGAATGTGTTTCTTTTTCAATAATATCAGAAGCTGCTTTGGGAATTCACTTCAGCTGACAGTTTCAGAGGGCAATGCCTACCAACATGCATTTAAACACAACCTTTCAAATTTAACCATTTTTTTTCAGTAGCTCTTTGTTTTGCTTGGAGAGATGTTCAGGGGAAGAAAAATATTCCAGGTCTGTGGAATGAGTATGTGGGCACTGAGACCAAAGTCAGGCAGACAGACAATAGCTGAAGCTTGAATGGTGTAGTTAGATGAACTCAGACTGAAGATAGGGGTGATGAGATCAAAAGCAGAGAAGCCTTGACCGCCGAGCAGAGGTGGACCTGCGTTTCCCACAGATAGTAAACAAAATGTCTGCTTCACCTTGGTCAGTCAGTAAGGAAACCAGGAATTCACTACATAAGGAAAGAACCAGAAGTGAGACCTCAGACTGAGTCTCGCTGGGAAGGAAGACTGTCCAGGGGCAGCCCATGCTTCTTTCTGTTCCACAGAGCACAGGCCGCCTCACAACCTCAAACATTCTAGAACAATCCCTGCTGCAGATGGGAAGCTTCTGAAGATGTGTGGCCACCAGGAAGCTATGAAGCCACCTCAGTGAACCAAGACAATAATTAACCTCATGGCCAGTGTGTTCCTATTCTAAAGACCTTGATGGAAAGCTGAGAGACAATTCCTCAGTCCGGCTTACGTGGCTGAGTACACTCTTTGCTGAATTCCAAAACATTCCCCCACAGTCTTCTGAGATACGAAGGAAAGCAAGGAAACAAACCTCAGCAGATGCAGGAGATCACCCCCTCTTCCTTTGCCTCTGACCTCAGCAGCCACCCAGGTTGAGATTTATGTGCAGTTATGCACCAAGCCAGGGGACATGGTCTGCTCGTAAGACAGTCAGTTCTCCACTGTCTGCAAGAACAACCTGCTCACTTCTTTCTATTTCCTGTTTATTTGCTTCCTGCTTATGTTAGATCCTAGACCTGCTTGTCACCCTAGGAGGCAAGATCCCAAGGCTTGAAGACATTTGTGCTCTCTCTCTCTCTCTCTCTCTCTCTCTCTCTCTCTCTCTCTCTCCTCTCTCCCTACACACACCTCCCCTGTCTCTTGGACAGAGAGTTAAGGAGCCTTGTGAAATAGTAAATGACATTATTCTAAATATTATATGAGATGTGTTCAATGAGATAAAGACACAATAGGATGGGAGAAAAAGAGGAGAGAGACCGTAGAAAAGAGAGAAACAAGAAGGGAAATGAAGAAAGTCAGGGAGAGAAAGAGGAAAGGATGAGAAAAAAGAAGTTTTAATGATAAAGAAAGCAACTTCTCAACAGTGAAAAGGTTCAAACACAAAATTCAATAAATGTAAGGTGAGAAATAAAATATGAAAACACAAGAGGACTTACAAATGGCAATAAGGTAAAGGTAAAATACCACTCCACGCAGAGAGGGGGGAATGATGGTGCGTGGGAAGCATAGAAGAGAAGAAACTGAAGAGGAAAAACTGCCCACAGATGCAAAAACACTAAAAAATCAGGCGGAAGTATGAAGGGGAGAGTAAGGAATGTAAGATTTAAAAATACAGTGCAGAGGTAAGGAGAATTCTCAGTCAGGAAAAGGCTTGCAAAGAAGGACCTGACTTCAATTTCTAGAATAAATGTAGAAAAGAAGCCACGTGTAGTGGCAAGTGCTTGTAATCTCAGAACTGGGAAACCAGACATAGGTGAACCCCTGGGCCTTGCTGGCCAGGTGGTCTAGCCTGCTTAGAGAGTTCCAGGGCAATGAGAGACTGTCTCATAAAATAAGACAGACAGCTGCCTAGGTTGTTTATACACAGCTGGCCTCCACACGGATGTATACACACATGACCTGCCTACACACGTGTACTGCCATGAACACACACACACACAAAAGCACATTATCAAGATACATATCAGATTTAAAAATACAATACAATAAGAATCTCTGTTAAGTGTGTAAAAAAATTAAAAAACGACATTTTGGGACTAGTTTTCCATTTCCTGAAATTTGGAGAGTGATAGGGATAGGGAGAGGCCAGATGAACTATGGACCTGCATTTCCTATGGTTTATTTATTTATTGCTCAGTCTCACTTGACAAGTGTCTGATGTCTTCCAGAGCTGTGTTCACAGTAGCTTTTCCTCCTTTGCATACCAGCAGCCTCTGCTGGCTACATTCAGGTTGACTGTGAGTCAGACCACTTCTGTTATGCTCCCAAGACTACCCAGATTGCCCTCCCAGGAGTGGCTGTGTTACCCAAGGAGTATCCCTCAAGTGGATTGGGATTTTGTGGTGCAATCACACCACTGAGATTGGTACGGGTGGAGAACCTGTCCTTGTACTGTTGTAACTTTTGGAGGGTTGATCACATCAATAGAGCCAACTACTGGGAGTACCACGAGGACCCAGAACTTCAGCGTTCCCAAGCTCTACAGCAGTGAAGGGCAGATAGACGTCTCTAGAATCTGATCTACCTATTGGTCTCAGGCTCAGACTTAACAAACTCCTGGGTAATTCTTTGCTGATGAATTACCCTCAAGGACCAGGCTATGTTGCAGGAGGTTGCTTGCTTTGTTCCTGGCCGGTTAGCCCCGAAACAATCACACAGAAACTATATAATTTAAATCGCTGCTTGGCCCATTAGCTCTAACTTCTTATTGGCTAACTCTTAAATGTTAATTTAACCCATTTCTATTAATCTGTGTATCGCCACATGGCTGTGGCTTACTGGCTAAAGTTCCATCTGGCTGGGCTACATGTCTTCTCTCTGACTCCGCCTCCTCTCTCCCAGCATTCTGTTTAGCTTTTCCCACCTAGCTCTGTTCCCCTATAGCTCTTCTATAGGTTCAAAGCAGTTCCTCTATTAACCAATGATATTCACAGCATACAGAGGGGAATCCCACATTAAGGCTATCTCTCCCTGGGCTCTTCTCAGCCTGGGCCAGCCTTCTCCACCTGCACTCTTTGGCCCACCAGTGTCCAGCCATCATATATCCTCACACACCCCAAATCTGGGCCTTTCCTCACCTGGGGGCTATGATAGGCCAAAATTAAGCCTCTTCAGCCTGTGGCTATTCCCCAGTCTGTGGGTGTTCCCCAATCTCAGATCTCTGGGGTAGTTTCAATTTCGAGAATAGATTTTCAAACCAAGATGACACTTGCCTGATGTATCTGATCAAGATGCTCAGATTTGCACAGTGTGAAATAATGAGTTGGACCTATCTGCTAGAGAAACCACCTCTCACTAAAGTCATCAGATAGATTTATGGCTCCTGAGGGGTGTGGGCCTTCCTGCAGAGAGGACTGCCTGACTCTCCTGTGCTTACATATTTTAAATATCTGTGTTCCCCTTCCTGCAAAGGGACTGCAAACCTGAGGTTGCTCGGTACTTGGCTTGCTTCTTGCCACACGTCTGAGTCTGTATTCTTTTCTCGTATCTTTTTGATTCCTGGGTGGATTTCTAAATAAGGTCTACGTTTTTCTTATTCCAACTTAACTTCTTTACCACTTCTTGTAGAAGCAGCCTCTAGTTCCATATCCAGAAGGAACACATCAGTTTTCTTTTGTCTGTAGCAGAATGACAGTTTGCATTTCCATATCCTTTCTGTTAACCTCTTTACCTATGTATAATGTGTGTGCCCAGCAGGCAGTAGACAGACTGTTCAATCCAATTGGACAGTCTACCTTTATTTGAGGTTTATATACCATTTATATTTAATATGGTTGCAGATATGAGTGTGTCTAAATCTATCATCTTACTTCCTTTAATTATTTGTACCATCTGTTTATTTTCACCTTTTCTTTCTTTTTTGGGGGTTAGTATGGAAAAGATAGAGACTGTCCAATTGGATTGAACAGTAAAGCCCAGCTGCCTGCTGCCTGCAAGAAACACACACTATACCTAGGTAAATAGGTTAACGGGAAGAATATGGAAATATAAACTGTGTCATGCTGCTACAGATGATGACACTAAGAAACATCTCCATCTGCAGAAGGAAGTAAACTATAGAATATGGCAATGATGCATCAGATACTTTGGCCATGTTGTAAGAATGAATGACGGCAGATACCTGAAGATAACACTGCTTGGAGGAGTGCACAGGATGAGGCAAAGAGGAAGGCCCAAAAACTGCTAGATAGACAGCATAAAGAAAGACTGTGGAACCTTGGGTATAACAATAACACAAGCATCTGGACTGCCCAGGATAGGAACAACTGGAGAATCGCCATAACTGGACTGCCCATGCATTCTTAAGCACTGCCGGGGCATAAATGATGATGAATAATGATGATTATTAATAATTCCTCGTGATCTTCTTTTGCTACTCATTGACTATACTTACACTTGTGTTTATGATGGCTGCTTTAAGGTTTACAGCGTACCACTTCACTTTAGCTGTCTGCTTTTAGGTGATGGGGAATACAGAACCAACATAAACATGTGTTTCCATCTCCCCTTTCCTCTTTTCATAGCATTGCTTCCCTGTGTTTTATAATCCCTAAGTACACTCAACAACAGCCACTTGCATTTCAAAGAGGCTTGCTTGTTAAGGGAAACAGTATTACAGTCGTACTTACTACTTCTAGGACTCCATTTCTTTTTTACATTTAGGATTGACATCTTTCTTTTGCCTAAAGGACTTATGTTACTATTTTGTATATAGCAAATCTCTTGAAAAGTTATTTCAGCTTCTGTATGTCTGAAAAAAATTTTGCCTTTATTTTTAAATCTCATTTTATATCCAACTATAAGACATTGTTATAATTGAAGTAAATTTAAATTAGTATATGTTAATCTTGCAAAATACTGGGTTCAGCAGCATTTTCATATATGTAGATGATATACTTTGACAGTATTCACTCTCCTGTTGCCTGTACTTACCTTTCTGGTCCAGTCCCCTTCTTCCTTAGTATATCCCTCTACTTCTATGTGTTTATTTTAAAATACAGATTTTTGTACATGATTGAAAACATGCAAAGTTTGTCTGGGTCCAGCTTATTTAACTTAAACGGTGGTTTCTGTTGCTGCTCTAGAGGCAGAATGGCTTGGGCGAATGGTGTTGACAAATGAGGCAGACTAAAATTTCATGTAATAGACAACTTAGTTCACAGCCCCAGACAATTTAACTCTGAAGGTTAAGAACGGTCCGCGAGTAAAGTTCTCTGAGTTCAAGCTGTAGACAATCACAAGGACAAGTGGCAAGAACACGGGTTTCCATTGAGGCGCGTACAGGAGAGCTTAAACATTTAGTTGAATAACAACAGCAAGCAATAACGAGTAACCTGAAGTCAGCTCACCCCTACCTGATACACCTGGGAGGGGTACAAACACGTCCACGTTCTGGAGAAACCGAGGTCACAAGACTCTTGCCTCGTTTTCTTGGACGGTTCTCACAAGCACTCAGAGCTCCCCTTGCCTGGTTCCATTCCTGACAGTCTCTGGTTCTGTACATTTTCCTATAAGGAACATGCTTCTGTTTTTCTTTGTAGCTCAGTACAGCTCTATTGTGTACTCAATGCATTTTCTGCACTCATCCGTTAGTTGATGCTTACAGGTCTGCGGGAAACACAGCCTGCAGATCTCTCTCTGGCATGATGACTTGGATTTGTCTGGATTAGCCTGGCTTGCTCTATTGCTGTTCGATTGGTGTTTACCATGATCAAAACAACTTGGGAGGAAAGGGTTTATCTCATCTTACAGCTTACAGTCCATCACTGGAGGAAGACAGGCAGGAGGAGCCTAGGGCAGGGCCTGGAGGGAGGCAGGAAGGCAGAGACTGTGAAGGAGTGCTGCTTTATGGGCTTGCTTAACCTGCTGTCTTATACACAACAGGACCACTCGTCCAGGGCTGCCGCTGCCCACAGTGGGCTGAGCCTTCCTGCACCAATCATCAGTCAAGAAAATTCTGCTCCACAGGTCAGTCTGAGGGAGGCAATTCCTCAATTGAGGTTCTCTCTTCCCAGATTACTCTAGCGTGTGTTAAGTTGAAAAAAAAAAAGTAAAGGAAAAAAGAAAAGAAACCCAGCAGAGACATACACTCAGGCGTTGTATAGTTGGATCATACGGCAGCTCTGCCTTTAGGTTTGTGGGAACCTCCACACTATTTCCATGGTGGCCGAGCAGATCCGCCTCCCCAGTGACAGCGTGGAAGCATCTCTTTTCCATCCACAGCCTCGGTAGCATTTGATGTTTTCTGTTGTCTCGATCGTATCATCTGCTATGGGAATAATTTTGCTTCCTGACTTCTTCCTTTCCTATTTATAACCCTTTAATTTATTCCTCTTATTTCTGTAAGAATTCAAGCACTATATTAAGTAAGCACAGATGCCATTTTTGTTACAGGGCTTTGAGGAATTGCTTTCTGTCTTTCCTCGTGTCTTAAAATGATGGTGCCTCGGTTGGGGTTTCTAGTGCTGCGAAGAGACACCAGAACCACGACAGCTCTTATGAAGGAAAAACATTTAATTGGGGTGACTTACAGTTTCTGAGGCTTAGTCCATTATCATCTTGGTGTAACGTGATGGCTTGCAGGCAGACACGGTGCTGACAAAGGAGTTGAGAGTCCTACATCTTGACCCGCAGACAGTAGGAAATGACTCGAACCTATGAGACCTCAAAGCGCGCCTCCACAGTGACACACTTCCTCTAACAAAGCCACACCTCCTAATAGTGCCACTCCCTATGGGGGCCATTTTCTTTTGGACCACCATAGATGGCTATTGGTTTGTCATACATGACTTTTATGATAATTCTGTTTCTAGTTAGTCCAGGCTTTTCCTCATGAAGGCATGGGGATGGATGGTTGTGTGATGTCTTGTCCTTGATTCCACTTATTGTTCCATCCACATGTGGAGCCACTCTTTCCTTTCTGGAATGAAGACACCTGACTGTGGTCTATGAGTATTTGAACATGTTGGGTTTAGCCGAGACCTGGCCAGTCAAGGGTAGGTTGTCGACATCTGTGCTGTATTCACCTGAGAAGCTTCCCTTCTTCACGTCAGGAGCTGCTGCTGGCCCTAAGGACAGCTATAGCCCATGGGCTGGGCAGATTCCCACTCCAGAGACACCCCAGTTTGCGCATCCAAGGGTAGCAAATGTCTGCGCTGAGACTGTCCCCTAAGTCCCAGAGGGTAGGAGAACAAAGAGAGCACTGGGCTCTGCGCTAGGGAGACAGGGCTGAGGGAACTGGGCACTCTGCTTGCGAGTCTTACCCATTTCAGGCCTGGCCCACCAGTAAAGCACCGGGCAGGAGGGGCAGGCTAGGGAAATCAAGCAATACACGCCTGGGACCTGGGTCTAAGCTCTCAGTACCACCAGGCAGAGACTTATACATGGCAGGAGATAGCTCAGGAAGTCAAACAATCTGCCTTCCAGGGTCATCAACCACCACATCCTTCACACCCAAACTCCCTGCTGCTTGGCTTCCCAGCAGGGGTGGTTTGAACCAAGTGGTTACTGTAGGCTAACGTATGTTAATGTTTGGTTCCTAAATTGATGGATGGTTTAAGAAAGATTGTGTGGCCTTAAATCACCTCACTTTCAGCTCTCAAAAGCCCACACTGGTCCACATCCCCCCCATCCCTCCACATCCTCTGAAAATCACGATATAGCATGCCTACCTGCCTGCCACCCTGCTCCCCACCATGCTGGTCATGGCCGAACCCTCTGAAACTGTAAGCAAGCCCCCAGTTAAACACTTTCTCTTCTATTAATTGCCTTGGTCATGGTGTCTCTTCACAGTGATGGAACAGTAACTAAGACAGTAGGCCTATCTCCAACCATCTTTTTCTCCAAGGTTGCTTTGCCTGTCTGTTTCCTGTTCAGACATTGTGCCAAGATGTCACCAGGCCTGATAACCTGTGATTGTTCTGTCTCTAGGTCGCCGAAGTAGTAACCCAGTCACACAGGGACCCTCTAGTGATACTGCTTTGATGGGATGCTTGCGGGGGATTTGACACATTTCTTCTCCAGTGTTGGCATGCCACACAGAAGGAGGTGCTGTCAAAACATATTCTCACTCTAGATTTAAGGCTTTTGAGAATTGTGGGCTTCCCATGTGGCCAGAACGGACAATCTGTTGTCAGCAGGACTACCTGGCCTACCCTGTGGTTGTGGCTTTGGCATTGTGGATTTTTCCTACTTTACTCTGTTTTTTTTTTCTTCTTCTTCTTAGCTTAACTGTGGTGGTCTGAGCAAGCTGTTCCCTGCCATCTCGGACATCTGAACACCTGGTTCCCCGCTGATGATGCTATCTGGAAGGTTTAGGAGGTGTAGCCTTGTTGGAGGAATATCCCTGGAGGTGGGCTCTGAGAGTTTAAAGCTGCCCACCATTCCCAGTATGGTCTCTGCTTCATGCTTGCCTTGCCCACTGCCTGCTGCCTCTGCTCCACTGTCATGAACTCTGGAACCATAAGCCAAGAATGATCCTCTTCTCTAAGTTCTTTGGCTGTGGTGTTTTCATCACTGCAACAGCGAAGTGTTGATACAACTGTCTAATTGCTTTGATTCTTGATGCTTGTTTTTTTTCTCTCCTTTGTTCCCGCAACTCTTTTTCCCCATGAAGCTACAGAGGAGGGTTCTAATGTAACATCTCATCTCGTGCCTCTCTCTGGAATTCCGAAGACGTTGCTTTCCTGTCCACTTGCTGCATAAATGAGTGTCTCCCCAGCCCCATACAAAACACTCACTAGGATTTTTGGTGCTTCCTTTTTTTCTTTGATTTTTTTTGATTTTATTTCTTAAGGGTTCTATTCTAACAAGTCATTTGAAAACCAACCGTCTCCGACCTAAGTAGGTAGGATCTGAGAACCGTGTCCCCTTCCTACCCATGTGGCAGCAGTGGTGAATCAGGAGGGGCAGGAGTGGTGGCTCTGGTAAGACAGCAGCAGCAATAAGGCATCAATGTCACAGGGTCACTCTGTCCTCTCCCAAACCCTGGGGCTTGGGTGGAGAGATGCCAGATACCACCCTAGGCCTCCTTCTTTCAGGGGGATTCCTCGGTGGCTATACTCATTTCTTCTGTTGTGAGCCTGGGGCAGGTGGAGAGGAGGAAGTGGGAGAAGGAACACAGGAGAGGCAGGAGGGGGCAGAAGTGCAAGGTTAAGGCAGTCTGGGTCTGCCATGCTCACCCAGCAGGGAGGAGAGAACACAGAGTGCATATCTGAAGACAGCTGGAATTTAAGGCTTAGGGGCTGAAGAAGACCAGCAGGGTCTCAGGCTTCAGTGGAAGCTGTCCCAGCCAACATGATCTCAGGTGTTCTGCTAGGCATTTGTACCTGTGACACCATCGGCACTGAGGTATGCTATCAGCACCTATACACCCCACATCATCATCACTGCGGTACACCATCACATTGCAGTACACCACTACACTGTGGTACACCTTCAGCACCATGATACACCATCAACACTGTGATACACTATCAGCAATGTGGTACACTATCATCAGCACTATGGTACATATCTTTAGGACAGGGGTACACCATCACACTGTGATACACCATCACACTGTGATATACCATCACACTGCAGTGTGGTACACCATCACACTGTGGTACACCATCACACTGCAGTGTGGTACACCATCACACTGCACTGTGGTACACCATCACACTGTGGTACACCATCACACTGTGGTACACCATCACACTGTGATACACCATCACACTGTGATACACCGTCACACTGTGGTACACCATCAGTACTGTGGTACACTATCAGCAATGTGGTACACTATCATCAGCACTATGGTACACTATCATTAGGACTGTGGTACACCATCACACTGCAGTACACCATCAGGCACATGCAGGTGCCCATACCACCATCTCAGAGCCTTTGTGTCTCCTCTCTGCAGGCACCCTCACAGTGCGCTGAATACTCTTACTTGAAGCAGTAACTTGAAGTGGGCATGACATTGAGGGACTTAGGAAGCACGCTGGGCACAGGGGTCTCAGGATGTCCTTGCTCAGCCTGCACACGGGACTGGGGCAGAGTGAAGATAGCCAGTGCAGGCTCTTCAGGAAGCCAACACCCTCACAAAGCGGTCATCACTCCTGAGTAACCATGCGGCTTTTCATCGAAGTGCACACAGGAGGGAACTGTTTGCATCATGGCCCTCCGCAAAGCACATACTCCTAACCTAGCACTCCTAATTTTCTGCTGTGAACTTCCTGAGTGTACTGTAGACCCCCTTCACCTGAGCACACAGGGGTTGCTCCATTTTGTGTCATCAGGATGGTGACTGGTTCATGAAGAGGATTTGAGAGCGAGACCACATTCCTATAACTTTGATCATATTGTGACAGGGCAATGCAGTGCAGAGGTTCCTCCATCTTGTGTTCTAGATGAGGCCATTCAGGTTTAACTGGAATTTGATCTCCTTGATTGATAATCTTGTGGAAAAATACCCAACTCTATTCTAGGAAAGCAATGTCAGTATGCACTAGCTAACTTAACTTAGCATCTGGTAAATTGCCTGCTGGTGCAAGCCTCCCTCTCCAGCTGCCAAGTAAGATGCCAGAATGTGGTTTCTGCTTTTAAAAACCCTGTTCTCTGGACACTCAGTGTTGTACTTGGGTCCTGAATACCTGAGCGTAGTCCCAGCCAGCTGGAATAAAGACTTTTGGTTGCCTATAAACTCTGGCCAGCTCCTCTTAACAATATCATTAATACAGCTTTGATTTATTATTTATTATTGTCTTAGTTAGGATTTCTATTGGTCTGATAAACACCATGATCAAAAGCAAAGTTGGGAGGAAAGGGTTTATTTCGTCTTACAGCTTCATCATCCAGAGAAGCCAGGGCAGGAACTCACTGCAAAAACCTGGAGGCAGGAACTGATGCAGAGGCCATAGAGGGGTGCTGCTTACTGGCTTGCTTTTCATGGCTTGCTTAGCTTGCTTTCTTATAGAACCCAAGACCACCAGCCCATGGGTGACATTGCCCACAGTGCTCTTGCTTCTCCCATGTCAATCACCAAGCAAGAAAAATGTTCTACAAGTTTGCTTATATGTGAATCGGGTTGGAGCAGTTTCTCAGTTCAAGTACCCTCTTCCAAAGCGACTCTAGCTTGTGTCAAATCGACATTAAACTAGTCAGCACAACTGCCCTTCTTCTCACTGTGCCTAATTAAACTTTGTTCTCAGTTTGTATGTTCAGAAGAAACAACACAGCATATAGCTGGTCTAAGATCACCCATGGTATTCACTGCTGGTCTTAACTGTATCTATGGTGTTGTGTCATGCTTAGAATGACCTTCCTTAAACGAGTCAGAGTATGTATTTGTGCATTAGTTTAGAACTTTCATAATTTTTGAGGTATCCAAGGAGGGCTGAACCCAGGATCTTGAATTTGTTAAGCTAACGCTTAACTACCCATTCTTTGCGGCCACCCCTTCTTTAAAGACCCTCCAGTTAATTTTGAATGATCTAAGGTTTAAGTTTTGTTCTAGTTTCAAAGAGTACTATTTGAGGAGCTCCTAAAATGCCCCTTGTTTTCCATCTGTGTCATCGCGCCTTATCTGTGTGATCGTGC
Organism: Microtus ochrogaster; assembly: GCF_000317375.1. Lineage (NCBI taxonomy): Eukaryota > Metazoa > Chordata > Mammalia > Rodentia > Cricetidae > Microtus > Microtus ochrogaster. The sequence continues at coordinate 7,808,444 of NC_022017.1, forward strand.
CTTATCTCTGCATTTAGATCTTTGATAGGAATCTATAGGAGTTTGTTTCCAGGCTCGTACACCTCAGTTTCTCCTCCCACCTGAACCCAGGAGTTGCTTGCTCCTATGTTTTGATCCTGCTCACTGGCTGTAGTTGTTTGGAAACACAATTGGATTGCTGCTTTGGGGGATTTGTCACACTCTGGAACATTCTTAGTCTGACAGGTGGAGCTATAGCTTATTTTTTGGGAAAATGTGGAGAGAGCGTTTTCCATGCCAGTCCATTGAAAAAATGAAGTACTTGCATGAAGACTCATTGAGAAAGACAGAGCAATGCGGGTCGTTCCTGCCTTTGGTCCCACCTCACATCAGTGCACTTCTGTGAAATGACTTTATGATAGGTTAGCTCCTACACAAGCTGCTCCCAGTCAGCTTCTGGGATAGACAGATGGACAGTCAAATGGACACGATACAAACATCTAACCTTTTGTTAGCCCACAATGCTAGTTTTAAGTTCCTGTCGCTATCTTAGAACCCCAGTTATCTCACCTCCTTTTCGCCCCTCTCTCCCTGGATGTCACTCATTCCTGACCCCTTTCCTACTAGACAGCTTCTGTCTATGGGGACCCACAGAAGTGTGTCCACTCCACCTTGACTGAATATGTGCATGGCGTTCCTTCTGTCAGGGTCCAACCTCAATGGGGTTTGCATATTCCAGGGAAGGGGCATGTGGGTTAGAAAAATTAGGTAGGAATAACAGAGATATAGGATAGAACCATAAGGGCAACCCAGTCAATACTGAATTTGTCCATGTTTATTTTCAATATGATTATATACTCCAATCCAAAAGGGAAAAGGCAAAAGACTGCTTTAACGTGATACAAAGAACAAACAGATCAATTACTTGCTTTACTTGAAGCATCAAGCAAATATATCCTAAGTTAAACATTCTGTTGTTTTAAGCAGGATGTACAGGGACTACACCTTAGACCAAGCATTTTGTAGGCAGCCACTCCCTGGGTCAAATCTCCTGTCACATCCTTGAAGGAGCAGGAATAGGCTTGAACTCTCTGACCTTTGGTCAGGGTGGAATGGACCCACCTCTATGAGCCATCTCAATACCAAAAACACCAAGTAACAGCATCCTAAGTCAAGAGAGCTTGTTTGTAACCCCATCTTAAGTAAAATTTCTTGTCAGTAACCTTGAATGAGCAAGATAGGCTTAACCTCTCTGACTTTCTGTCAAGATAGGGTGAACCCCCTTCTGTGGGCCCTCACATCTGTCCCTCTGCAGCCTCTGCCTACTCTTCCTGTAGCATTTTACAGCTTCCACTGTCTCTAGCTTTGCAGGGGTAAGTGGATGGGGTGGAGGGTGGGGAGATGGGGGTGAGGTGGGTCTATTTAATCTGGTTCCCTCCTCGCCATTTGTCCTGCTTTAAACAGACACCCATGTATATTGTCTTCTTCACCAACACTGCTCTGAAATCCATGTCATCTGACTCACCCAATCACATCCCGAGATGGACCTGGTCAGGCACTTGCTGTTCCACCTGCCTCTCAGCTCTGAAGAACCACTCACCTTGTCACCTATGTAAACTCTGGCAGGGCTGAGCACAGTGGGCTTGCCTGTAACCAAAGCGTCTTGCTTTCGGGAAGTTGGCGTCTATTACTCAGATGGTTACACTCCTGTTAGACTTTTAGTTTGAAAAATTAAAGCCATACATAAAATACGGTGAAAAACATAAGCCCCCACATGCCTTATACCTACGTTCAATAATATCAATCAACTCCAAGTCAATTTTCTTCCCAGATCTTTGCCACTTTCCCCCTTTCGTAGGATCACTATAAATATGTTTTCATCTGCAAAGTTTTCAGTGTGCGCTTCTGTCTCACAAGGACCCACTTTGAGGTGAAGACCCTTCCAGGTTTAGTGCTCACAACTGTAATCCCAGCACTGGTGCCACTGAGGCAGGGAAAGGAGGAGCTCAAGGTCAGGCTGGCTACAAAGCGAAACTATGTCTCAAAAATAAACATCAAACAATCAACAAGGTAAACAAAGCCACATTACTAGTGTCAAAAGTGCACATGCATCGATACTAACAACTATCATGTTACTGCTTGTATTTATTTAACTTTATAATACTCTTTATTTGCAACGTTGTCTAAGCAAGAATCTACACAGGTGAATTTGGAATAACTTTCTTAGCTACTACAGGTGCCCCACCCATCCTCCTTATGTCTAAGCAAGAATCTACACAGGTGAATTTGGAATGACTTTCTTAGCTACTACAGGTGCCCCACCCATCCTCCTTACTATTCCTATTCTGCTGGAGTTGAACATTGAGGTGTTACATCTTATCGAGAGTTATCTTTACCGTTTGAATGTGTGGATTCATTCCTGGGACCCTCTACCTTGTTCCTCTGTCCCCAGTGCTTTACATGCGTTGGTAGGGTTGATGATAAAATTTAAATCATTATTATTATTATTTTGTAAGACTAATTTGGGGGACAAGTTTTAAACCTGAGATTTGTCTTTTCTGGTTGCAGCTCACAGTGTCTACAGGTGAGTCTTACAGTTTGTGTTTTAGCCTCTCCAGTGAGTATGTGTTTACTGACAGCTGTGGAGTGCTGTGCCTATGTCCACAGAACAGTGGCTAAAAACATCACCCGAGAGCTGGCTATCGAGTTAGAGCCTATCACAGTGCAGTTTTCCCCCAAGTCTTCTAGGAAAAAAATTGATTGCAAAATGGTCTTAAAAGAGGTAAGTTTTTCTATATCTACTGGAAACCATTGCAGGTGAATCCACAAGAGCCTGCTTAAAGGGTATCAAGGGTTTATTAGGATGCACTCACGGACACACAACAAGGTACACAGCTGCCGTGGTCCTCTATTCTGCCCAGGGTGAATGGAGCCAGCAATCCGACTACCACACAAGAAAGCTGTGGCTGCCTGCCTCTTTCCTTTAAAGAGGTCATGTAGGCAGACAAGAAGCTCTGTCTCTATCAGGCCAGATAACCCAATATCATGAGCTGAGCAGATACCCACTACACATCCCCCTTTTTAAAATGAGAATGTTATGAACCTAATACGAAACTATATACAATAAGAGCAATTATCAAGCATTGTCCAGGAGAAAGAAAGGGTTATAACATAAACAAAAATAGAACTACAGCCAACAAGGACAATGTCAAGTAAGAAATACATACTAAATGTCCAGATCATAGGTGAATGGTGAAATTACCCAGCACAAGGGAGAAGGAAATGTGCAATACATAACAAACCCGCTTAGGAGTTTATTAAGCGGGAGTGTGTACAGGCCTGGTGAGGTCAATTTGCAGAGAGACAGAGAGAGAGAGAGAGAGAGAGAGAGAGAGAGAGAGAGAGAGAGCGCTGAAGATAGCACATCCAGCTTTTAAAGGCTGCCTAGTGCATGCGCACGGGGGGATGATGTGGCTACGCCATACGCAGATGATGGAGCTTGCGCGTGTGCGCAAGGGCTCACTCAGCTGCGACTTGGGTCATGCAGGGTCCTTTAAGATTCCTGGAGCCAACCGGGCAGTGGTGGTGCCTTTAATCCCAGCACTCGGGAGGCAGAGGCAGGCGGATCTCTGTGAGTTCGAGGCCAGCCTGGTCTACAAGAGCTAGTTCCAGGACAGGATTAAAAAGCTACGGAGAAACCCTGTCTAGAAAAAAAAAAAAGAAAAAGAAAAAAGATTCCTGGAGCCATTAGGCACTTCTGCCTGAGGGCTTGTCTGCACATGCGTGGCCCTGCAACCCGGAAGTGTCAGCCATGTTGTATGGCTGAATTGATACAAATGGTAAATTACAAAGATTGCTCCTATAACGGTCCTCTCCTGAAGAATCTGAATCTCATATGTGACATGCTCTTAGTTAAGATATGAGAGGATTGTAGCTGTAACCATCCAGTCTAGACGATGTGGGATGCTCTTTTGTATGCTGCGAATGTATATTGCCATTATTGGTTGATAAATAAAGCTGTTTTGGCCTATGGCAAGATAGAATATAGCTAGGCAGGAAATCTAAACAGATATACAGAAAATGAAAGGCAGTGTCAAGAGAGACATCATACAACATGCCAGCAGACCAGTAAGACACAGAACAAGTGGCAATAATCAGATTATTAGAAATGGGTTAATTTATAATTAAAAGCTAGCCATTAATAAGCCCTAAGCCATCGACCAAGGAATTACATTAATATTAGCCTCTGAGTGATTATTTCTTAGGGGTTGTGGGGACTGCTGGGAGGGAGAGAAGTTGGTCCAGCAGGCCAGACAGGACAGAGAAAATCTTCAGTTACATTACATCTCTTATGAAAGTAACAGTTAGGGCTAAGGAGACCTATTTCTCAAAATCTTAGCTAAATAGAAGTGCTGAAACCACTTCCTGGTTGAACAATAGCCAGTACATCTCACCTGTTCTCTACATCCATCACCGTTTCTGTAGATGAGGGGACTAAGTGTCAGAGAGGTAAAATTGCTTGCCCAAAGACACACAGCGGCGGAGCTCAAGAATTAGATCTGTGGTTCTCAATCCCTCAGATCCTATCAGATATCATGCATATCAGATATTTAGATTATGATTCATAATAGTGGCAAAATTACAGTTCTGAAGTAGTATGGTTGGGGTCAGCACAGCATGAGGAACCGTAGGAAAGGGTCGCAGCACTGGGAAGGTTGAGAAGCACTAAACTAGATAAGGGTCTTCACGGTCCACCACAGCCTTCTTCACACTGCACAGTAGGCTCCTTTCACTGCGGAGTGAAGATCAGAGGAGTCACCTGCAAACACAGATAACTCTGAGCAAAGAGTCAATCCCAGATAAAAATAGAGAACAGAGTGTTTTCCAGGCTGTGCAATGACTGAAAGGCCCCTCAGTCTTACACATTTTATGCTAATTAGAGGAAACTAAGAAGATTGTAAATTTGCCACAGTGAAAAACTTCAATGTTATAGTCTGCCAGCAGCCCTCGGCAGGGGACAGCCCTGGCTGCTTGATGGACTCCCTCCCTCGGTGGCCAGGCTCTGCCCCAAGCACCTGCCAGATCTCCCTGCACACAAACTGTTGCCTCACTGGGTACTTGAAGGGCCTGGTGTCCTCACAAAGTAGAGAGTGCCGATTTAGCATCCTGGCTTTGCCACCGGAAAATCTGCAAGGGTCATCCTCATGGCTCCTGAGGTCTTCCAGACTCTGCTGCCAGAGGCTTCCCAAACAGCTGAGTTAGGTTGACGCTCCAAGACCAAGGTCAGCTGACACAATAGCCCAGGTTCTAAACTTCAGTGCTTTGAAATTCCAGGCACACCATCCTATGTGAAGCAGGCCATTGCATGTCCTGAGAACATAAGAGGTAAAAGAGGATACAGTTTATGAAGCCGGCTTATTTTAACCATCACACAGCAAAACAAACAATTCAAGGTGGAGAAGGCCTAGGAGAGGACGAGTCCAGAGTCACAGTGTGCAGGGAGAGTCACAGTGTGTATGGAGAGTCACAGTGTG
>NC_022017.1:7814459-7828711 GCF_000317375.1 Microtus ochrogaster
AGTGTGCATGGAGGGTCATTCTCCTATACTGTCTTCAGCTGTAAACTTTGAGACAGATGGGAAACTTTAAATGCCTCCAGATATGTTCTGCATGGGTTGCAGCTCCTGCATCCATGTCTTCAGGGCATGTCTCAGGCAGTGATGCATATGAAACCACATTGGCTCTGATGAGAAGCTTCTGGACTCTCCAGGTATCAGGTTTTTCTTTCATTGTGCCTCCAGAGCATGAGCCCTGCACATTAGTGTGCATGCTGCCCACAGTGCATACTGGGAGTTGCACAATGGTGGGTCACTCACTCTTCCTGTACAGGCACGACCTGCTCGTGCTGTTCTCCTCCACTGACCTTCAGCTAGAAGTGTCTGTCACTTTCCTACGTGATGAATGACAGATGTCACTTCAACAGAAATATTCCACACATCAGTTTCTCCCATCACAGCTGCGTGCAGAATCTCAAGCTCTTTCAGAAGAGAAGAAATGACCTCATGTGATCTTTTATTACTGTCGAGTGGCATTAGTCACAAAGAATAATCTTTGTCACTAAAAGAAAAATTCTGGACTCAATTATTGAGTCTAAATGAGACAGTGAAATTTGAATAAAGGCTAAGTGGTGTTTTTTTTTTCTTCCTGGAAATAGATCCATAGTTTGGTTGATAATAACTAAAATGAGAGCAGGCCTTTCAGTGTTGCTTCTTTTGACATTTTCTGAAAGCTTGGGTTAACTTTTAAGTTGCTCCAAGGTTTTGTTTCCTTCCCAGAGCAAGCCAGGTGTCAGCTAGGGAATCCTGTCTTAAATACAGCTTTCTTCGGACATCCTTTCTGGGGCAGCTCTGAACTGTCCCCCTCCTAGGTTGCCTTTCAAAGGCCATTATCACAGAACTGCTGGGGGTGAAAGGCCCTTACAGCGGGGCTTAGCTGTAACTTCATGCCGAGAGATGCGTAACCACCATGGACACACTTGGGACAACAATGATGTGGATGGTGGATGTTACCGTTGCCCACAAGGCTTCACGGTGATGATGTGAAAATGAGGGAGTTCACTCCAGGTGGGACCACTCCAGGTGGTACTAAGTCATTTCAGCTCAGGGACAACAAGGGCAAGAGTTCAGAATACCCTATGCACACCTCCTTGTCAACTGAAACTCAGGCGGGTTTCACAGAGGAATGGAAGCTGGGGACAATAATATGTCTCGGTACAAACCCCTTCAGTGTGCCCTTGGCAGATTCGATGGGACAAAATCCCCACAGAAGCCTTCCCCTAGGAGACAGTTCCTGAAAGGCAATTGCTGACTGTCTGATTTGCTGATGGTACCAGCCGCTGACCCTCTCAAGGCGATGGGGAAGTTTCTCTTGGGCAGCTGTGAAGGCTAATAAAGGGAAAAGCTGCCAAGATAAGTTATCTGGCAGAACTTGTTGAAACTCTATTTCTAGAACTTGGAATGCATATGGACCTGGATGGCACCAGGGAGTCACGGTGGCTGGTTCTCAGTACCCTGGGAGCAACCGTGTGCAGCCTCTGACCTCACATGACTGGGGCAGGTGCACATTCCAGCATATTTCCGATAGTTTCATTGCTTCTCTGTGTGTGGAGAGTTACCTTCACCTTCAAGACTTCTCTATACTGGTAAATATGGAAAAAGAAAAGAAAAACAAACAAACAAAGCAGAATACATTCAAGGTCATTGTCAATCTTAAGTGTGGATGGCTCGTGAGTTGGAATGAAAGGAACAGTGACCCATTTTGAGCTGATGCTCAAGATTTTTGTTTTACTTTATGTATTTTTATGTGTATGTGTTAAGTTGGGAGCATAGACTCCAGCCTCTCTCATCTATCTTAGCCCCCAGGCCTGAAAGTTGTATTGGTCTGGATTCCAAATCCCAGCATCCCAGGGAGGGTGGGGTCAGGACCACTCCTACAGGGTATTTAAGTAAACTCCTAGAGAGGAACACCTTCCTTCTGGTGGTTGCGTTTGTGGCCTCCTGGTTCCCCCTTGGGGCCACCTGAGAGCACAGAAATTCCATTAAACCTGGATATTTCTTGATTTGTCTTGTTTTGATTTGGCTTGATTGGGATTTTGCATTAGCAAAGAGCTCGCGTTAGGAAAATTCCTAACAGTATGGGTATTTTTTTTTTTAAAGATTTTTATTTTATTGAGAAAAAAATTTCCGCCTCCTCCCAGCCTCCCACTCCTCTCCCCTCCCCCCCAGTATGGGTATTTTATCTGCATGCATATCTGTGCCACTTGTATGCGGTGACTGAGGAGGCCAGCAGAGATCATCAGGTCCCTTGGAACTGGAGTTACAGATACATGGGAGCTACCAGTGCGAGCTGAGATTTGAACTTGAATTCTTTGGAACAATAGCAAATGCTCTTAACCACTGAACCATCTCTCCAGCCCCTTGAGATGCAATTTTAACATATCTGCATGCAGTCTTAACTCTCCTTTGTTCTTTTTTTACATTCCATATGTGTGACTGGTCCTCTACTAGATACCATGGCCTGACAACAAGTCCTGTCTCTGGACTGGAGGTCTCCGGAGAGTTCTGAAGAAGTCACATGTTAGTGATAACAGGAAACTGCACAGTGGTTCCTCCTGCTAACTGTTTATGAGAGGGGGCAGCACATCCAATCTCTCCTAAGATGCACCCAGAGAAGGAACGTTGACTGAATTAGTCACATGGCCAGAGCAGAATATTTGTAAATTTGATGACAGCGATGTAATGTAAGGAGTTCTATTAATGAGCGCACGGCAGGAACAAAGCCACAACCGGCTAATTGAAGTAACTTCTATTCTATTTTGAAGTATGTGTGTGCGCTTGAGTGTATATGTATACAGGGGATGCAGGGGTCCTTGGAAGTCAAAGGGTCATTGGCCCCCTGGAGCTGGAGCTACAGGTGATTATGAACCATTGGCATGACGGCAGTGCTGGGAAGTGAACCTGGGTCCTCTGCTAGAGCAGAAAATGCTCTTAACCTCCAAGTCATCTCTCCAGTCCCTACATCGTCCAACTGCTTAAATTCCTGCTGAATTCTTTAGAATCTACAAGGTGACTATTGTTCTCTATCATTTGCTACCTTCTCCATGAAAATTAGTCTATAGTATCAACAGGTTAAACAAATGCAATTTTGAGGGCAAACTCTAGCAGACAGCCGTGAATTCTGTATGTGGGGGTCAGTCTACAGGGAAAGGAAACAGCCGCTTCACATGGATCTCTGGTTTCAAAAGGAGCTGACACAGAAGAAACTTCTGTTTCTAAGAGGTGAGATTTGGCTCTTTCAAGACTTGGCTTTCTTAGGAATCTTTCTCCCTAAGGCCTTAAACTAGACAAGGGCAATGGGCAAAGATTCCAATCCTCAGGATGCATGCAGGATAGTATGATAGTTTTCTCTTCCCTTTCCTCTTTCTCATCTTTCTCTCTCTCTCCTTCCCCCCTCCCTCTTCCTTCTTTCCTTCCTCCTTCCTTCTCACCCCTTCTCATTATCCTGTTTCTTGGAGATAAAAGTTTTTCTAAAGTAAGAATCAGAGTACGCAAAACTGATCATCACGCGGTGACTATTTCACTTGGAAATGCATCGTGGAGAGTAGTTATCGCCCTCTACCCCATGCTGTGATGACAAAGACCGATTTCACTCAGTGTTTCACGGTTGTTTCCTGCCCCCTGTATAGAGAGCAAATGAGGGCCGAGAGCAGCAGCTGGAGAGAGCCAGCAGGTCTGTTGTACTCGCTCTCCAGTGGTGACATCATCTCCACCTGTGGAAGGGTGTGCTCTATCTTTCTTCCCTCCGGACCCCCAAGTCTTCACACCAAGGCTGCTGACTGCAGCGATGCCAGCTCACTGGCTTCCCCACTCTTCTCTTGCCTCTCTTCTCAGTCTCTCAGCGAGGAGTCAAGCAAGCAGCTATGTGCTCAGCATGATTTGGGAACCTTTGAACGCGAGGTTCTTAGATGAAGCTGGTTATTCCCAAACTATCCCCGTCGGACTGGCGAGTCGGCATGCGGGTAAATGACACACGCCTCCATAGGCGAAAAGATGACCTTAGTTTGCTTTGTCCTCTGAAGAAAAGCATTTTTCAAATCACGTTGAAGACTATTCCAGCAACAGCTTACGCTAATCAGAACAACACTCGGGCTGTCATTTGTTGTGTCCTCAGTGAACAGAGCTTGGGCCACCATTCTCAGCCGTCCAGGAATTATCATTTCAAAGGCTCCAAACATTTCTATCCTCCTAGATTCCCTGCCTTTTCCAAACATTAGCTCATACTTTTCTGTCTTTCTGATCTCTAAAGTAGCTTGGAGAAAGCTTTCCTATGTCTGGGTATGTGTGTGTACACACATGTATGTGTTGTGGGTGGTAGTGTATATTCACATAGTGAATATTCACATATTCACCAGTGAAAATTTAATGCTATTCTGCACAAACTATTTTCCCATGTAATTCTATCAAAGGCTCCTTTCCCCTATAATCAGGGACCTGAAGTCTTAGAATGGTCTTTTTGAAATCATTGAAAGTCTCCTCAGTTAAGATGTCCCAAAGCTGTCGGTGAAAGACTTCACATTTATTCCAAGATATGCCTCACCTTGTTTCTGTTTGTTGAGACACTTGCGCCATCTGCTTGGCACATGCTAAGTGACCTAGAGAAATTGTCTGGGGTCGAGAGATGATGTCAGTTTAAGCTCCAGCTCACCCTTGCTGCTGGTGGGACACACCCTGGATCTGGTGCTTCAGTCCCCTCCTCTGGGAGGTCTCACAGTTGGCAAGTCTTGTGACTCTATTCTCTTAGCATCGGGAGGAGAGCTGCCTTGCAGCAGCAGCGGGGTTAAAAGGTTGAGGTGTGTGTGTGTGTGTGTGTGTGTGTGTGTGTGTGTGTGTATGCTAACAAGTGGTTTCCAGTACCCATGTCAGGTGGTTTCCAAGGGTCTGGTGGTTGGAAAGAAAATGGCCCTCAAAGGGAGTGCCTCTGTTAGGAGGTGTGGCCTTGTTGCAGTAGGTGTGGTCTTGGAGTGTCATGATGGCGGAGGACTTTGATATCTTGTATATGCTCAAGCCATGCTCAGTGAGACAGATCACTCCCTGTTGCTTGAGAGTTAAGATGTAAGAACCCATCTCCTTCTTTAGCACGACATCTGCCTTGCTTCCCACATGATGATAATGGACTAACCTCTGAACTGTAAGGGAGCCACCACAATCGAATGTTTCCTTTATAAGAGTTTCTGTGTTCATGGTCTCTTTTCACTCCAATAGAATCCCTAACTAAGACAATTTGTAACTCCATTTCAGGGGATTCAAGTACCCACACACAGATCCAACACATTATTAAAGAGATAATAAAAATATATGTTTAAAAAGAAGTTGAGGCCAGTTCCTTTCATGCCTGCTTATATAGTGGTATATTATTTGTGTTTTAATAAATAAAGCTTGCCTAAAGACCAGAGGACAAAGCAGCCATACTAGTCAGCCATACAGGGCAGGGAGTGGTGGCACACACCTTAAATCTCAGCTCTCAAAGGCAGACAGACCTCTATGAGTTCAAAGCTACCCTGGGCTACATAAGATTGAATCTATCTAAAAGAGAAACAGCTCACACAAAGGTGATTCTAGCACTTGGGATCCCATGCCTTTAATCCCAGCACTAGGGAGGTGGAGACAGGCATGATATGGCTGGGCAGAGAGAGGAATATAAAGGGGAAGAGACTGGAACTCAGTGGGGTGTGGAGTCTGAGGATTCATGGAGACAGGATCTCTCTTGGGGACAGGATCTTGCCCTTTTGGTCTGAAGGTTTGGTAGAGGTCAAAGGTCTCTCTAGTGGTTGGCTGCTTTGCTTTTCTGATCTTCAGATGGAACCCCAATATCTGTCTCTGGGTTTTTAGTATTCTTGCGACATGCTTCTTCCTGCCCAGCAGGGATAATGGGCTTCTCTCAAGCCTGCTCTACAGGAATCACTGCCACACCTACTTAAGCTATAGGTGAAAAAGTGAGCTTCTAAAAACCATAACTTCGCTCTTGGACCAATTACTAAGTAGAGTCAATTGGAAAGTTCAAATATCCCTTGGCATCAACATGAGATTAGTCTTTTAGCCTCTACTGGTAAGAAATGTGCTACTTTCCAAGCCCATTTCTGTTCTCTCGCCATACTTTGTATCTGGGGACCAATGAGGGGAGTGGCACTGTGTGGCCACCAGGCAGCCGCAGATGCACACAGGGACACACCGGAATGTGAAAACAGCAAGCAGTAGTCAACAAAACTGATTTTCTTTCCTAAAAAAGAACCCCAGGCACTCAGGAGGCTGAAGCAGGAGGATAAGCCCGAGTTAAAGGCTAGCCTAAGATGCGCACACACCCCTTTCTAACAAACACCAAACTCTACTCAATGAGTACCAAATACATGAAAGGTAGCTGTTTCTCACACCTGATTAAACTCTACTGAGTAGGCAGAGACCCAATGGGAAAGAAATCTTTTCTTCTTGCTTTAGAATTGAATTTATATGTTGATACAAATATATATTCTTCCAAAGCCTGTGGGTTTATTTAATTTTTTAAATCAAGCTATCTGAACACTAAAAAAAAATTTTTTTAGGACAACTTACCTTATTTCGATCACCATGTTAATTCTAATATTTGAAGTCATTAAACTAATTTACCTATCGATGTTCCGATAAATGTTAAAGCATAAATGCTTTTGAAAATAGAAAGGCAGCAGTAACTATTTTGGTTCTAGCCCCAGTGGCACATCTTTTTCCCCTGCTTAGTCGTTTATTTCTATCTCACTTCCTCAGCGTTACACAGGGACATTTCAGTTCCCATCAACTCTTCCCTTGCTGTCACCTGTCTGTCTGCTCAGATTTCACCAGCGGCTGACTCAGGCCACTGCTGATCTTCCTTGAAATGTAGCTGCTGCAGACCTGCTCCGGGTGGCTATTTTTATAAGACCAATCAGTTCACCAAGTCACGAGCACTGACCTGGTTACTCCTCACTTGTACGGGAATGGGTGGGATACAGACAAGGGGAAAGGCTAGCCTATGCTGGGCTAGGGAGGGGCCACCGCTCTGTCACTCCTAAGAAATTGAGTCATCGATCACTAAGCCATTCTTTTGACAAAATAGTGGCAAAGTCTCTGCTACGGGGAGTTTTATTCCCGACATTTGTTCTCTAGCAGGAAAAGCCAGCAAGGAAGTTTTTACACACTGTGCCTTCCTTCGTCTCTTCATTGATCCATGCCCACCACAGCCCGCTCATGGGGAGCTGCCGGGGTAGACATCAGTGAACGTACACCCCACTCTCTCTGCAGTTCCAACCCTCTATGAGGGCATGAAACATGACCTTCCTTGGTGGGCAGACCTCTACTGCACTGCTGTGTGCCTCTGGTGTTCTGTGAACACTGCTTTCTGCAAAATGCCTGAAGACCTCACCATGCTGACCAGGGCTGATGGTCACAAGTACCGCCTGCGTTCTTCTGGCGCAACAATAGTCCTTCCTTTGATTGGTTGATGAATTTGCACAGATAACCTTTGTCTAGAGATACTAGGCCTTAAAGTGTTACAAAGTAATTTTCTTTGGACTTGGGAGAATTAACTTTTTTTTTTTTTTTTGATTCTTGGAGACAGGGTTTCTCCGTAGCTTTTGGTTCCTCTCCTGGAACTAGCTCTTGTAGACCAGGCTGGCCTCGAACTCACAGAGATCTGCCTGCCTCTGCCTTCCGAGTGCTGGGATTAAAGACGTGCACCACCACCGCCCGGCAACTTTTTTTTAAACAAATATTCCCCATTTTCATTCCCCCCCCCAAATAATCATTTCAGTAATCAAGGTCAACCTGATTGTCCTCAGCTAAAAGGATACAGTCAATGACTCAGAGTGAGTCAGGAGCAGTTCTGAGATTTGGAGGTCAGAGAGTGTTCGGAATTCCGCTGCAGGTGACCTATACGCCTAGGGGGTGACCTACACTCCTAGGTCTCTTCATTTTAAAAAGATGCATTTATCCTAGACAAACATGCCCCTCTTTTAAATTCTAACTTCACTAAGCTGCACTAATATAAGCTACCCAAATCATATGAGGCTTATGCCATTGACTTCACAGTTGACAATTTGACACCAATTTGAACATTCAATTCTTTTAAATATTTCCTGGCCACATGCGAAAAGCTGAAAAGTAGGACAACGATGTCGAATGAAATAAAGACGATTTACCAAGGTCCCTGTCAAAAGCCATTTGTTTTTTTCTTGAGCAAAAGGGCCTTGCGGACTCTACTTTCTTAGCTCTGGAGATGAATTTGGTGTGACAGCTATAGAATTGCATTACCCCAGGGGTTCTGGGAAAATCGTGAGGTTGGTGGGTTCTTTGAGAGGAAGTAGCAAAAGCATGCAGGTCTACTTATTATCCATCCATGAAACCGCACAGAAAAAGGTTATGATGATTTGCCCCTAAATACTGCCAGAGAAAAAGACTCCCATTGGTCTATGACTGGCTGCTTCCCTTTCCTCCCGCCTTTCTCTAGGCATTCTTTGGAAATATAAAATCTGGTGCAGTTGTGGTAGTCGGGGCCTGTCATCCACCCATAGGACCGAGCCCCTTAGTGCACAAGGAATGGGGTGAACTATTGGAGGCTTGCCCCACAGAAGAGGATACACCCAGCAGACAGAGCGGGTGATGGGACTGATTTTCAGGTTCACAGTGGCGCCTTCTTGTGTTGCCCCTATCCACTTGGTAGACTGCTAGCTTGGCCTGCGGTTCTTAGTCCCCACAACGCTCTTCTCTTGCCCCTCCTTTTTTCTCGCCCATTCTCCCTTTCTTCCCTCCTTTTTAAGACAGATTCTTACCATTTAGCTCAGGCTGGCTTTAAACTACTTATCCTCCTGTCTTAGTTAAGTGATGGGATTATAGTCATGTGCCACAATGCCTGGCCTCTCTCTCTTTGTGTGTGTGTGTGTGTATGTTGTGTGTGTGTGTATGTTGTGTGTGTGTGTATGCTGTGTGTGTATAGGCATGCTATGTGTGTACATTCCGTATGTTAGTGCATGCAATTGTGTGTGTATGGGATTCTGAGGAGATACCTGCCATCTGCTTTGTTCCCTGGAAACAGGTTTTCTCACTGAATCTGGAGTGGATGTAGTTGTCTCTCTTTAAAGAGGGCTTTGTTCTTATGATCTAACCAATTTCTAACCATTCATTAGCCAGTATTCTTTGGACTTAGAAATGCTACTTTATGCTAATAAAATAAAACAGACTGTGATAGAAGAAGCATTGAATGACAATCTTTTATGTTCGAAAGAAAACATAAATATCAAGAAGACCTCACAGTGAAGGCAGTCTGACAGTGCACAGTGCATGGGGGGGGGGGGAGGAAGGAAAGAGCAGGTAGAACTAGGCATCTGAGTAGAGTGTGCAACACCAGTCAGTGCTGAAAGCCTGCCCACCAGTCAGTGCTGAAAGCCTGCCCACCAGTCAGTGCTGAAAGCCTGCCCACCAGTCAGTGCTGAAAGCCTGTCCACCAGTCAGTGCTGAAAGCCTGTCCACCAGTCAGTGCTGAAAGCCTGCCCACCTGCGTAGGAGGACACACCGGCCAGGTAGGCTGGACAATCCACTCCTGGTCGTCACTTGCAAATGCACAACCCAGACTTATGTGGTCAATTGAAAATTATCAACAGAGAGAATGTTCTCCAAAGGCAAGAGTTTATTTAGGAGGAGCAGGGCTTTGCAATCAGAGTGCCATGGAAAACACTGGTGGGGATTGTACAGGTATACCCCAGGAGGCCAAAGAGCCTAAAGATTTTAAAGACAAAGTGAGGAAGGTTATAGAAGTTATCTATTAGTCAGGGTTCTCTAGAGGAACAGAATTGACAGAATGAAGATATATTGGGAGAATTCATTGGGTTGGCTTACATGATGTGGGTGGAGTAGTCCAACAATGGCTGTCCTACTTCAGGTGGGCTGACAGCCTGGTGGTTGCTCCATCCACAGGGCTGAGTACTGAAGCACTCAATCAGGTACCCAAGCCTAGAGAATTCTGGAGAGCTGCTGGTCTTCAGACCACAGTAGAAGCTTGAAGAATATGGTTCCAGCATCACAGAAGGATTCATTGTGTCGTCATCATCATCATCATCTTCTTCATCATCATCTTCATCATCTTCTTCATCATCATCATCAGCAGCAGCAGCAGAAGCAGGGTAGATAAACTCACCAGTTAGAGTGAAGACCAATAAGCAAAAAAGCAAAGATTTCTTCCATGGCCTTTATCTGGTTCCCTACCAGGAGGAGCCACCTACACTTAGCATGTGTCCTCACACCTCAGCTGACAACCACCATAGTATCACACACACATGCCCACAGGCCAATCTGATCTAAATAATTCCTCATTAAAACTCTTCTCCCAGGTGTTCTAGCTTTTGTCAAATTGACAGTTCAAAATAACTAACACGAGTTGTTTTGTAACAATTATCCTTGGGGTAAGGATTGGTGACAAGGGTGACAACAGTCCAAGGTTGAAAGGCAGCCCCTGGTGGGTAGCCTTGCAAAGAGGGTCTTTCTGTCAGCACACAGTTCATTGTGAAGATCTGTGGTGGTCCTTGTGTAAGCTCACAGTGTGGCAATATTCTCGGATAGGTCTTTTATTGGAGCTTATGTGTGCATGAGTTGTCCTCCTTCATGACTGTGTTGCTCCATTTTGGTTCTGGTTTGGCCCATGTGACTCCATTTTTATTCTGACAACTTTGACCATTCTACCGTGGCTTTAGATAGTGTGTTAGGTTTCTGTTATAGTTTTAATTTCCTAGAGAGCAACCTTCCTTCCTTTATTTCCAGCTTTTGGCGCCCACACTAACATCTCCACAGGCTGTGAACAAGGTGTGAGACATGACTGGCACAATGCAAGCTCAAGGCACTGAAAATATATTCACAAAATTATAGAAAAAACTTTTCCAACATAAAGAAGGATATCCCTATGAAGGTACAAGAAGCTTACAGAACACTAAATAGACTGGATAAAAAAAGTCCCCTAATCATATAATAATCAAAATACAAAACATACAGAATAAAAAATATTAAGAGCTACAAAGTAAAAGGTCAAGTAACATATAAAAGCAGACCTATTAGAATTACACCTGACTTCTCAATGGAAACCATGAAAGCCAGAAGGTTGTGGATAGATGTGCTGCAGACACTGAGAGACCATGAATGCAAGCCCAGACTACTATACCCAGCAGAGCTTTCAATCACCGTCAGTGGAGAAAACAAGATATTCAATGACAAAAACGGATTTAAACAATATGTATCCACAAATCCAGCTCTACAGAAAGTACTAGAAGGAAAACCCCAACCCAAGGAAGCTAACTGCACCCACAAAAACACAGGCAACAGATAACTCCCCATTAGCACAACCCAAAGAAGGAAACCACACAAACACTACTACTGAAAAAAATAACTGGAATTAACAAACACTGGTCATTAATATCTCTTAATATCAATGGACTCAATTCACCTATAAAAAGACGCAAGCTAAGAGAAAACATGATCCAGCCTTCTGATGTATACAAGAAACACACCTCAACCTCAAAGATAGACACTGTCTCAGAGTAAAGAGTTGGGAAAATGTTTTCCATTAAAATGTACCCAAGAAACAAGCAGGTGTGGCTATCCTAATATCTAACAAAATAGATTTAAAACTAAAATCAATCAGAAAAGATAGAGAAGGACACTTTATACTAATAACAGGAACAATCCTTCAAGATGTAGTCTCAAACCTGAACATCTATGCCCCTAATACAAAAGCACCCACATATGTAAAAGAAAGATTACTAAAATCGCAATCAGACCCTACACACTAATAGTAGGAGACTTCAACACTCCACTCTCACTAATGGATAGGTCAACCAGACAGAAACTTAGCAGAAATAAGAGAACTAACAGATGTCATGAATCAAATGGACTTAACAGACCCCTATAGAACATTCCTTCCAAACACAAAAGAATATACCTTCTTCTCAGGACCTCATGAAACCTTCTCTAAAACTGATCACATACTCAGTAACAAAGCAAACCACAGATACAAAAAAATTGAAGTAACCCCCTGTGTCTTATTGGATCACCATGGATTAAAGATAGAATTGAACAACAATACTACTCTCAGAACGCCTACACTCATGGAAATTGAACAGTGCTGAACTACCCCTGGGTCAAGGAAAAAATAGAGAAATTAGAGACTTTTTAGAATTCAACGAAAATGAAGGCACAATGTATCTAAACCTAAGGAACACTATGAAAGCAGTGCTAAGAGGGAAATTCATAGCACTAAGTGCCTAAATAAAGAAAGTGGAGAAATCTCACACTAATGACTTAACAGAACACCCGAAAGCTCTAGAACAAAAAGAAGCAGACTCACCTAGGAGGAGTAGAAGAAAAGAAATAATCAATTTGAGGGCTGAAATCAACAAAAGAGAAAAATACAAAGAATCAATGAAACAAAGAGCTGGTTCTTTGAGAAAATCAACAATACAGACAAACTCTTATCCAAATTAATCAAAAGGCAGAGAGAGAACATCCAAATTAACAAAATCAGAAATGAAAAGGGGGACATAACAACAGACACTGATGAAATTCAGAGAATCATTAGGTCATACTACAAAAACCCGTACTCCACAAAATTGGAAAACATAAAAGAAACGGACAATTTCCTAGGTAGATACCATATACCAAAATTAAATCAAGACCGGGTGAGCAATTTAAATAGCCCTATAAACTGCAAGGAAATAGAAGCTGTCATCAAAAACCTCCCAACCAAATAAAGCTCAGGGCCAGATGGGTTTAGTGCAGAATTCTACCAGATCTCCCAAGAAGAGCTAATACCTATATTCCTCAAAGTGTTCCACATAATAGAAACAGAAGGAACATTGCCAAACTCTTTTTATGAGGCTAAGTTACCCTGATACCAAAACCATACAAAGACTCAACTAAGAAAAAGAATTGCAGACCAACCTCACTCATGAACATGGATACAAAAATGTTCAATAAAATATTGACAAACTAAATCTAAGAACATATCAAAAAAATCATCCACCAAGATCAAGTCGACTTTATCTCAGAGATGCAGGACTGGTTCAACATACAAAAATCAATCAATGTAACCCATCATATAAATAAACTGAAAGAAAAAAATGATCATTTCATTAGATGCTGAAAAATCATTTGACAAAATCCAGTACCCCTTCATGATAAAGGCTTGGAGAAATCAGGGATACAAGGAACATATCTAAACACAATAAAAGCAATATACAGCAAGCCAACAGCCAACATCAAATTAAATGGAGAGAAACTCAAAGCAATTCCACTAAAATCAGAAACAAGACAAGGCTGTCTATTATCTCCATATTTCTTCAATATAGTTCTTGAAGTTTTAGCAATAGCATTAAGACAATAAAAGGAGATCAAAGTGATACAAATTGGAAAGGAAGAAGTCAAACTCTCATGATTTGCAGATGATATGATAGTATACATAGGTGATCCCCAACAGAACACTAAACAGACTGGATCAAAGAAAAACATCCTCTCGCCATATAATAATCAAAACACTAAATACACAGGTTAAAGAAAGAATATTAAGAGCTGCAAAGGAAAAACGGCAAGTAACTTATAAAGGTAAACCGATCAGACTTACACCTGACTTCTTTATGGAAACCACGAAAGCCAGAAGGTCCTGGATAGAGGTACTTCAGAAGCTAAGAGACCATGGATGCAAACGCAAACTACTATACCCAGCCAAGCTACTGTTCACTATCAATGGAGAAATCAAGACATTCCAGGATAAGAATAAATTTAAACAATACGTAACCACAAATCCAGCCCTACAGAAAGTAATAGAAGGAAAATCGCAACCCATGGAATCCAACATTGCCAACACTGCCTACAATAACTCAGGCATCTAGCCACCCTTCACCAGCACAACTCAAAGAAGGGAGACACACAAACTCTACTACCAAAAACAATAAGAATAACCAGAGTAAACAACCACTGGTCATTAATATCACTTAATATTAATGGGCTCATTTCACCTATAAAAAGGCATAGGCTAGGAGATTGGATACATAAACAGGACCCAACATTCTGCTGTTTGCAAGAAACACATCTCAACCACAAAGACAGGTATCTACTAAGAGTAAGGGGTTGGAAAAAGGTGTTTCAAACAAATGGTCCTAAGAAAAAAGCAGGTGTGGCCATACTAATTTCTAACAAAACTGACTTCAAACTAAAATCAATCAGAAGAGATC
>NC_022017.1:7832622-7840649 GCF_000317375.1 Microtus ochrogaster
TGGGCTGACAAGGGAGGGGAACTTGATTGGGGGAGGGGAAGGGAAATGGGAGGCAGTGGTGGGGAAGAGACAGAAATCTTTAATAAATAAATAAACGGAAAAAGAAAGAAAAAAAAAGAAATAGAAGAAGATACCAGAAAATGGAAAGATCTCCCATGCTCTTGGATAGGTACAATTGACATAGTAAAAATGGAAATCCTACCAAAAACAATCTATAGATTCAATGCAATCCCCATCAAAATCTCAACACAACTCTTCACAGACCTTGAAAGAACAATAATCAACTTCATATGGAAAAAACGCAGAATAGCCTAAACAATCCCGTACAATAAAGGAACTTCGGAGGCATCACCATCCCTGATAACAAGCTCTATTACAGAGCTACAGTAATGAAAACAGCTTGGTACTGGCATAAAAACAGAGAGGTTGATCAATGGAATTGAATCAAAGATCCGATATTAATTCACACACCTATGAACACCTGATTTTTGACAAAGAAGTTAAAATTATACAATGGAAAAAAGAAAGTATCTTCAACAAATGGTGCCGGCATAACTGGATGTCAACATATAGAAGAATTAAAATAGTTCCATGTCTATCCCCATGCACAAAACTCAAGTCCAAATGGATTAAAGACCTCAATATAAATCCAACCACATCAGTTAGAACAACCTGATAGAAGAGAAAGTGGAAAGTATTCTTCAGTGCATGGGCACAGGAGACCACTTCCTAAATATAACACCAGTAGCACAGACACTGAGAACAATAATAAATAAATGGGACCTCCTGAAACTGAGAAGCTTCTGTAAAGAAAAGTATACAGTCAATAAGACAAAAAGGCAGCCTACTGAATGGGAAAAGATCTTCACCAACTCCACATCAGACAAAAGACTGATCTCCAAATATATAAAGAACTCAAGAAATTAGACATCAAAATTCTAAATAACCCAATTAAAAAAATTGGGTACAGAACCAAACAGAGAATTCTCAACAGAAGAATCTCAAATGACCAAAAGATACATAAGGAAATGTTCAACATCCTTAGCCTTCAGGGACATGCAAATCAAAACAACTCTGAGATGCCATCTTATACCTGTCAGAATGGTTAAGATAAAAAACAGCAATGATAGCTTATGCTAAAGAGGATGTGTACTAAGGAAAACACTCATCCATTGCTGGTGGAAATGCAAACTTGTCAACCACTTTGAAAATCAGTATAGCAGTTTCTCAAAAAGTCGGGAATCAATCTACCTCAGGATCCAGCAATACCACTCTTGGGTGTATACCCAAAAGATGCTCAATCATACTACAAAGGCATTTGTTCAACTATGTTCATAGCAGTATTATTTGTAATAGCCAGAACCCGGAAACAACCTAGATGCCCCTCAGCCGAAGAATGGATAAAGAAAATGTTGCACATTTACACATTAGAGTACTACTTAGCAGTAAAAAAAATAATGACGTCTTAAATTTTGCATACAAATGGATGAAATTAGAAAACACTATTCTGAGTGAGGTAACCCAGACCCAAAAAGATGAATATGGTATGTACTCATAAATGGATACTAGCCATAAATAAAGGATATGGAGCCTATAGTTCATGATCCTAGAGAAGCTAAATAATAAGGTGAACCCTTAGAAAAACATATAGATTCCTGAAAAGTGGAAACAGACAAGATCACCTGACAAAATTGGGAGCATGGAGGTGGGGGGAAAAGGGAGGGTGAAGAGGAAGAGGAGGGGAGAAGGGGAGGGGTAAGGAGAACTTGAGGGAATGGGATAGTAGAGCTGGAGGAAGGCCAGAGATGAGAGCAAGGAAAGAGGTATCTTGATTGAGGGAGCCATTATAGGGTTAGCAAGAATCCTGTCTCTAGAGGAATTCCCAAGAATCCACAAGGATGACCTTAGCTAAGACCCTAAGCAATAGCGAAGAGGGTGCCTGATCTTGACTTGCCCTGTAGTCAGACTGATGATTATCTTAAATAATCACCATAGAACCTTCATCCAGCAACTGATGGAAACAGAGGTAGAGACCTGCACTGGACTGAGCTCCCAAAGTCCAGTTGAAGAGTGGGAGGAATGAGAGTGTGTGCAAGGAGATCAAGACCATGATGGAGACACCCATGGAAACAGTTGACCTGAGCTAATGGGAGCTCGCCAACTCCACCCGGACTGGGAGGGAACAAGCAGAGGTAACAATGTGGTGTACCCATGAATGTGAGTGACAGCTGTAATAACTGGGGCAGACTGAGGGGCCACTGGCAGTGGCACCAGGATTTATCCCTATTGCATGTACTGGCTTTTTCTGAACCTATTCTCTTTGGATGGATACCTTGCTCAGCCTAGATATAGTGGGGAGGGCCTTGGACCTTCCACAAGGCAATGTGCCTTATCCTCCCTGAGGATTGGATGGTGGCAGTGTGGGAGGAGCAGAGAAAGTGGAAACTTGGATTGGTATGTATAATGAAAAAAGATAGTTTGTTTTCCTTTTTTGAAAGATAGAATAAATAAATAAGCATCATAGAGAAACATAAGGAACCGTGGCTACTCTGGAAGCCAACAGGTGGTTTGCGATGTCCCTGTCCTCTGGAAGCTATGGGATTTTAGACCACTGGTGTCCTTCTGCTGGGCCTTCAGTTCTCTTCCAGAGGAGGAGGCTTGACACATGTTTGAGGCACAGTGCAGTTCATGCATTCTAAGACTTTACAGATACAAGTGAAGTTGGAGTCTCTGGAGCTTAAAGAACACGTAGAGTTGGCATCGCATCGTCTCGCTGCTTTTTATAAATGGAAACACTGCAAGCCAAAAAGAGGAAGGAGGTTTCTAGCTAAAGATAGGCACACACTCAGAACACAAAAGGTTACAAGACCCAGGGGGCTCTGCCTGGGGCTATATAACACAGTAAGCAGTAAACAGTGCTGGCAAGGGTCTTGGGAACTGCTCGCAAGTTGGGCTGTAGCTTTCCCAGTGCTGGGGTGTGGCTTTCAGTGATGCAGGGATAGGAGTGAGTCCTCACCTGTACAGGCGTGGAGCACTTGATAATACAGCTGTGGGAATGCTGCTCAGGCTCCCTTACCGTGACCCAGTAAACATTCCCCCACCAGACTAAAGTGGGATGGTGTCTTCTTTTGTCCACTGTGTCTCACCTGGGTTGCACAGCTGTTTGTTGGCATGGTCCCAGGAAAGTCTCCCAACAATGATGAGAGAAGGGAGGACAAGCCTGCATCCCCATCAGGAAAGTCACCCAACAACGAGGAAAGAAGGAACGACAAGCCTGCATCCCTAGGCACTGGTCTTTCAGGTTTTACACCACGAGGTGATGAGAGGACCGTAGATGACGTTTTGGGGTTGCCAGAGAAAGGGTGCTACATGCCACGTGGTTTGGAACTACATAGTAAGCATGCTAGGCCCAAAAGCCCAATCCAAAAATGCCATAAACACCCCAAACATTGGAGTTCTGGCATTATGCTTGGGGTGGGAGCTTTTATGCTGTGAAACTTTGCTTCATTCATAAAATTAAAACATGTATAGTTACCTTCAGGATCTGTGTATAAGGTGTGTATAAGACATAAACAATCCAGCTGCAGTGGTACACACATAACCCCAGGGGACTTACTGACAGGAGGATTGTCCCAAGTTTGAAGCCAGCCTGGGCTACATAGTGATTATCAGGCCAAGAAGCACTATATAGCAAGACCTGCCCCAGTAACTCAAACAAGAACAATAGTACTAAAATACTGAACAGACAAAAATTTTAAAATTTCATGTTTATACTTGAATCCTTCCAAGATATTTTATCACACTTATATAAATATTTCAAATGAAGTCTAAAACATTCTGGTCATGATCATTTTAGATGAATTTTAAAAGAATTTAATCGTTAATAATTTTTATAACATCATGGCCACTCTAGAACATGGAACACCTAGGCCTGAGCCTAGAAACTTTTGCTAGGTTGTCTTTTGACTGACAGGAAAACTGTCTAAACCAGTGCTTCTCAATCTTCCTAATGCTGTATAATCCTTTAACACAGTTCCCCATGTTGTGGTGACTCTCAACATAAAATTATTTCTATTCCTACTTTATAACTGTAATTTTGCTGCTGTAATGAATCATAATGCAAATGTCTGTGTTTTCTGATGGTCTTAGGTGACCCCTGTAAAAGGGTCATTCCACCCTAAAGGGGTTGTGACCCACAGGTTGAGAAAGAGACACCTACCTCGTACCAGATGGTACCCAGTCAAACAGCTGCTTCGCCTGAGCTTGCAGGCTAGCTCCCTCCCACTTCTCCACAGCTCTCATCTCTGGGGTCTAAGGAGAAATGAAAATATAAATCCATCTTCAAAGGCAAGGTCCGAGCTGAACGGGCCATTGTGATTTGAACACAACGGTGAGATTGTTAACACACTGACTGCTTGATTATTGGCACAGTTCTCTCTGGTTTGCTTAGGGAAACCAAGTATTTAAGCCTAATTTTTGGATTTCTATTTTAAATTGTTCAAAGTTAACTTTAATCAATTTAATCAGAGTAAATGCGATATGGTAATAACAAACAGAATGAATTTGGGAACACTTGGGTTGGGGCTGTGTGTTGTGCTGCAGGCTAAGTATGTGAGCTTTGCATCTCTGGGCTTCCATTTCCACTCATGAAAGCGAACACAGTAATTGCTTTCCCATCACCCAGGCTGTTGAAAGTGGCTGGGAAGGCGAGGTGCTGCGGCTTGAATATGGTTTGTACCCACCAAGACTTCTGCTGGGGTTTAGTCCTCAGCTTGGTAGCGTCTGGAGGCGGGACTTAGTAGGGTTACCAGGGTGACAGGTGGAACTCTCACAAATGGCTTTGCGCCTTTCTCTCATGCCTTCTCACTTCCCCAGGACTGGTCACATCACCAGTGACTTGTTATAAAGTGGCGAGACTCTTACCCTACAGCGTCTGATCTTGGCCTTTTCAGCCTCTAGAACCACGAGTCCAAAGTGACCTCTTTAATTAATTAACCCAGTGTTGGGTGTTGTCTTATTACAGTAGAAAGTGGACCAAGACCCGCTACCGGGACCAATGACCAGTGTGTTGCTGAAACATTAGCTGAGATGGGAGGAAAGGCTTTGAAGCTGCTGGTGAGAAGATGTTGGGAGAGTGAAGACCAGGCTACTAAAAGCCGATCCTGGAACTGGAGCATCAAGGACAGTTCCAATGAGATCTTGGAAAACAGAGAGACCAGGAAAGCCTGGAACTTCTTGGAGATGACTTCAATGACTTTGAAAAGATGCAGCTAGAACCTGGGACAGTAAAGGGAATTCTGATGAGGTCTTGGGTAGCAAGAATGTCTTACAGGGAATTGGATGAAAGCCCACTGCTGTGATATAGTGAAGGCTTTGAATTCATGCCCAGGGCTCTATGGAAGGCTACCCTTAACAGTGGCAATCTAGAATGTCATGTGAAAGACACATCCAAGTATCAAGCACTCTAGAGCTGTGGTTCTCAAACGACCTTTCCCAGGGGTCGCCTAAAACCATCAGGAAAAACAGATATTTACATATGTTACAGCTCATAACAGTAGCAAAATTACAGTTATGAAGTAACAACAAAAATAACTTTATGGCCGGGGGGGGGGTCACCACAACATGAGGAACTGTATTAAAGGGTCGCGGTGTTAGAAGTTGAGAACCACTGATCTAGAGGCTAGCTGGTTACTCTTTTTTTTTTTTTTTGGTTTTTCGAGACAGGGTTTCCCTGTGGTTTTGGAGACTGTCCTGGAACTAGCTCTTGTAGACCAGGCTGGTCTCGAACTCACAGAGATCCGCCTGTCTCTGCCTCCCGAGTGCTGGAATTAAAGGTGTGCGCCACCAACGCCCGGCTGGTTACTCTTTTTTTTTAAAAAAAATATTTATTTATTCATTATGTATACAATATTCTGTCTGTGTGCAGGTCTGCAGGCCAGAAGAGGGCACCAGACCTCATTACAGATGGTTGTGAGCCACCATGTGGTTGCTGGGAATTGAACTCAGGACCTTTGGAAGAGCAGGCAATGCTCTTAACCACTGAGCCATCTCTCCAGCCCTAGCTGGTTATTCTTTACATCTGTGCTAAGATTCAAGCGCAAAGCAGCTAATCACCTGATGGTAAAATATACAGCTGGAGGGAAGCCGAGGCGATAGCATGAAAAAGATTCCCCACCTGTGTAAAGAGTAAAAGACCCTGAAGGGTGACACCAACCCACAGGCCACTAAGATTAGCACTGGCAGGAAGCCAGGCTTCTGTCATGGAGAGACCCCAGGTGCACCTGGACGCCCAGCCTTGGCGGTGTCCATGCCCACGTTGTATTAGTCTCTAGACTGTACCACTCAAGCTACGGGGCACAAAGACCTCTACCTAGGTCCCACAGGATCCATCTTGACAGTATGAGGACTGAGTGGACATGTGCCTCTCATAGCCACAGCCCCAGTAGGTTTCACCTTGGTAGGGACCCCATCTAGCTCTACCTTTTAATAGTCTTAGGCCTGGGCTCCCAGGTGCTCTGATCTTGGACTTCCAAGCCACCAGTACTGTAAGCCCAAATGAATCCTTTACTTGATAGACTCCCGTGGAGAAAAGATTTCATTCACAGAGCCAGTTAGTTCTCCTATTTGGCATCCCTTTCCTTTCCTTCTCTTCCCTGGGCTTGATCGCAGGGTCTTACATGTGATGGGAATGTGGGAATGTGCTTCACCACTTGTACCACAGCCCATCCTCCCCTGCTGTTCTCAGGGCCTCTTCTAGTAATGACACAGCCCACGTGTTCTGTTACAAAGAGAAATACATGAAAACAGCAAAAACTGAACAAAGCAGACCAAGAAAAATGCTTTTAGATTTGTTTCAGTTTTGTTTCAATTCATGTTTTCTAAAATTCACAAACAGGACTTTTTTTTTTCTTTGCTCTTTTTTTTCCAGAGACATTTTCCAGGAAGTAGTGTGGCTTATCAGGATTCCTCTGGATTCAAACGGTCCTTTCTATCTTGTTATCACAAGAGATACTGCAATTTCTTAACAGCTTCAGCATTTGGTAATGTGCTTCTCCTATAAAGGCTGGCCCTTTACTGCACCAGCCAGCCCTTTCTGCACACATCCCAAAATGTCGGCAGAGCTCAGAGGCAGCTTTGCTCATGCGCAGTGACTCAAAATGCAATGCTCCCACAAGCGCAGCATTCCACAGCAAGGAGATCATCTCCTAAAAGGCTTAAGAGCCCAGCAGATAAACTACAAATGGCTAGATAGTATGAACGCTCAGGAGCCAAAGGACCACAGCTATTCCATGGACAGTCCACAATCCTTCATCTGGGCTCCAGGCCAGATGCTGGACTTAGACTGCCGGAATCATCTTCTGCTTTTCCTTCTATGGTAGGAAGGGCTGCACTAGCCCAAAAATCAGTGCCAGAAGTGATGGGCATATTTAATGTATGTCATCAGGCTCTGAAAGAGCCACTCCCAGAAAATGAAAAAAAAAAAGGGGAATAGAAGGTTTTATTTATTTCTAAATTTAATCAAGAAATAGCCACCATGCAACAGCTTTAAAACGTGAGAAAATGAGCCGTCAGGACTTGTTTCTCATTTAGATGCATTTCCGAATGCTGCCCATTGTTCTCTGTGCACTAATGAATCCACATTTAAAACCTGCACACAGAAGCGTCTCTCAGGTTTCTGAGACAATCACTGGAAAATGCACCAGTCTGTGGTTTGCCCAAATGGAGCACAATTATTACCAAGTCCTACAGCCTTTTTATCTGTACCAGCGCTACAGGAAATCTCACTGTGTATGTGACCTGAATACATCCTACCTAGTGGAAAATTCCGTGAGTGCAGAGCAGCCCAGAGCATCCAACAGCTGCTTCGCTTGTCTGCTTCATCCCAGTCCCCCTCCCCCCACCCCAGTCATCAAGCACAAGGGATTGCTAGAAATTGTTTTCCAAATCACTGGGCCTCGTCATAGTTCTCTGTCATTTTCACCTCCCTACATTAATTCTTTTTTTTTTTTTGCATTTAATTTTTTTTA
>NC_022017.1:7846313-7851154 GCF_000317375.1 Microtus ochrogaster
TTTTTTACATGCTGTTTAAGGGCGTCAATCACTTTCATGAAGTCAATCTTTTCTACTTCTTCTTGGTTAAGGTGTTCATGTCCTCCCATTGTGAGGTCGCTTGTTTCTGGTGGCTTCATGTTGCTTTTTAGCATGTTGGATGAATTCTTGCATTGGCGTCTGCCCATCTCTTCTTCCAAATGCTCCCTTATGGATCTTCTTTTACCGGATCAGGTCTCCTTGCCTACTGATGTACCTTCCCAGTGCTGGCTCTCCCCAGTGATGGCTCCCCCCAATGCTGGCTCTCCCCAATGTCAAAGGAACTCCCGCCCGCTTGGGTGCCCTGAGGATTCCGACCCAGTGCCCAAACAGGCTGGGCTGTGTGATGCTATGAGTTGAAAGGGGACAGTGAGGCCGAAGTGGGGAGGGTTCTGGATGAATGGTGGGTGAGATAGGAAGAAAGATGCAGTATGCAGGGAGTAGAGGCCCTGCAGAGCCCTACATTAATTCTTAAACAGCATCAGCATCATTCAATTGCTATGATTTCTCCCTGAAGAATGTAAATACTGAAGTAATTATGGAACCGTGTTTTCCAATGGCTCACAATGAAATGGGTAATGGAATGTCAAACGCTAATGTTACAAAGTAGCCGCTTAAAACAGGCCTTAATAGGTTAAACCAGCGCTCACGATCCAGTGCCGCAAGGACCTTTGAATGTAGTGACTCAGAGGCTGTTGGCACCAGAATGTACAGAGAGGAAGGGTATTCCAGATGCCTGCTCCCCTCCCAGCATCACTCACTGGACAGGCAGGAGCAAGGAGAGAGAAGGAGAAGAGGCAGATAGGGAGCTGGAGGAGACAGTGTGTGCAATTAGGGTGCAAAACATCTCTCCCAAAGGAACTTATCATGTGACTTAAATTTTGAAGTCAAGATATAGTCAAGATATTTAAAAATAAATTGGCTAAATTAATCCTGCAACATTTATATTCAAATGTCCTTCATAGCTGTTGCTCCTTCCTCAGCAGTCAAACAATTCAAAGACAACAGAATAATATACAGTACCCAGATTCGCTGTGTATTTTCTATCTTTACCTGACTTTTTTCCACTCTATTTCTTTTATTTTTATTTTTAACTTTTGGTTTTTTGAGACAAGGTTTCTCTATGTATCTTTGGCTGTTCTGGATCTTGCTTTACGGACCAGGCTGGCCTTAAAGTCACAGAGTTTTCCTACTTCTGCATCCCAAGTGCTGGGATTAAAGGTGTGTTTCACCATACCTGTATCTGTTTCTGCATTGATATTGTATAGCCCAGGGTAGCCTTGAACAGGTCCATCTGCTTAAAGTCTCCCAAATCCTGGGATTAAAGGTATGTGCCACCACTCCCTGGCCTCTAGTGGCACAATTTTACCTTCTAATCTTTGGGAAAGCTTCATTTATAAAATATAAATAAAATATCACTGTATTTCCCCCTTTTGTCTAAAATTAAAAAAGAAGGCAATAACTAATACAAGAAAAACTATATATAATAACTATATACAATATAAACAAGCAATCAATATCAACAATGTCTAGTCTGTTTGCATTTGACAAATTCAGAGAAATACTCCATATCTATCCTATCTTGTGAGTCCAAATTCTTGTACCTAATTTACTTTCTACCATACCTTGCTTTCTGCTTCTGGTAAACAAGGAAAACTATAACTATCTAGTCTTCAACTCCTTCAGAGACCCAAGAAGGAAATAATATTAACTGAGTAAGCAGGAAGTGCAGACAAGTGACTTCCAAAATAATGTGAGAAATGACAGAAACAGCTGGACAGTTACCCAAACTTCCTCTGTAATGTTGGGGCAACCATTTTTTGCCTATAGGCCCAGCATATTCAACAGACCTTTCTGTGAAGTAGTATATTATGAAGGGTTAGTTGATCAAACACTTGAATGGTATTTATGAGCAGGCAGTGGCATACTTATTGGTGGTGGCATGAACCTAGAAACTTTGCAGAGTTGTGGCAATAAATGTGGCTCCTGATAGTACCTCCACCATAAAGCTAGACTCAGAAAGCTAAGGAATGGACAAAGCCAGTCATCAAAGTCACAGCTTTAATCCTAGCCATCTTGTTTAGCAGATTAAAGACTCATGTGGTCAGAAAAAGACAAAGATATATAGTAAAGACAGATTCAGATGGAAAAAAAAACTCTAAATGGTTTATAGAGTGTTGAAAAATATACATAGATTTGGGGGAGAAAAAAAGGACAGAGAAAGTCCTTTAAAAAAAGTAGAGTAGAGTAGCCAAGTATGGTGGCATGCACCTTTAATCCTAGCACTTGGGAGGCAGAGGCAGACAGATCTCTGTGAGTTCAAGGACAGCCTAATCTATAGAGTGAGATACAGGACAGCCAAAGATACACAGAAAAACCCTGTCTCAAAAAACCAAAAGTTAAAAATATAATAAATAGAGTGAAAAAAAAGTCATGTAAAGATGGAAAATACATAGAGAATCTGGATACTGTAGGTTATTGTGTTGTCTTTGAATTGTTTGCTGAGGAAGGAGCAACAGCTGTGAAAGACATTTGATTATAAATGCTGCTGGATTAATCCAACCTATGTATTTTGAAAATGCCTTGACTTCAAAATTTAAATCAAAAGATATGTTTCTTTGGAGAAGAGGTTTTGCTTTTATTTTCACAGGAAATGAGAACCTGTGTATTCATTCTGGGTGAAGAAAAAATGGTTTTATCAAGGAAGACCCCTGAAAAATCTTTGATGGAAGCATATGGCCCAGATGATCCAATGTCTCAGAGCATCTCTTTTGGAATTTCCTGAGTTCTACATCCAAAATGGCCTCAAGACAGCTGACTGAGATGATCTAGCCTCAAAGAATACTTGAGTCAGGACTTGACCATAGTACTAAATTTTCTTTGGGTCCCCATAAGATTATAAGTGCCCCTAATCAGCAGGAAGAAGACTACAAAACTACACCCACATTCTTAAAAATGAATTATGGATGTTTGTCTTTGTTTAGAGTGTTGGTTACAAGTTGTTATAGATAATGGTCAGGAAAAAGCTAAACAAAGGAGATTAGATTCAGGGTTCTTGTTTTGAAAATAACAAAGAGGAAATGCTGTGGGATAATGCTGGTGTACATTCTAAAGATTTGTCACTCATATTGGTTTAATAAAATGCTGATTGGACTGTTGCCAGGCAGGAAATATAGGTGGAGTGACAAGACTATGAGAATTCTGGGAAGAGGAAAGGCAGAGTCACAGCCATCATCCAGAAGCAGATGAAGCAAGATGAGAATGTCTTACGGAGAAAAGGTACCAAGCAATGTGGCTAAACATAGATAAAAATTATGGGTTAACTTACGTTGTAAGAGTTAAGTTAATAATAAGCCTGAGCTAAGAGGCCAAATAGTTTATAGTTGATATAAGCCTCTGTGTGTTTCTTTGGGAATGATCAGCTGTGTTACTGGGCAGGAAAGAAGCTTCTATCTGCAAAGGTGGCAAGTGATAGAGCAGAGAAACTGACATCCTCCTCTGGCCTTGATATACATGCATAGGCTTGCATACCTGCACATGCATGAGCATCTATGCAACAAACACACACACCAAGCAAAGAATCCTTACTTATATACTGGCCATCAGGACACATGATGATCAAACAGCAGGTTTGATGCTGACATTTATTTCTGTCTGACTACACGCAAGCTTCTGTGAAGGTGTCTTCTCCACAGCTGCTTGCCATCTAGCTTCAAACATCTAGTCATCTGGTGCCTGATAGGAGATGGTGTATTTAACAGTCAGACTTCTGAGCCTCTACAATACAGTTCCACACATCTCCAAGATGTCCTTCATGCACTACTTCATGTAAGAGTTTGTCTGACTCATAGAGATTGGCCACCTAAGAAGTCGAAAAGGTAACTGATTATCAGGCTGAATTAGATAAATATTTGATAGTCTCTAACCTTTTTATACCAGTATATAGATAGAATGCTGACTTCCCTTCTCTGATGTTCATGTTCAACTCTGCCACCCTGTCTTTGTAGAGTCCCTTGAGTACACCAATTCCTCAACTCTTTCCTAAGTTAATACTTTTCCTTAGCTGTACTAATCTAATAACTAATCATACAAGTTATGATTTGGTCTGTGTGTTAGTTCAGGAAGTACATGTCAACATGAAATTAAGCTCCCTGGGATTGTATTAAAAGAGGACACCAGGAGAGGCTGGGAGACATGTTAGGCTGTACTACAAGCCTGACCCTAAAGAAAGGAGTAAATAAAAGGAGGGAGCAGGATTGAAGGAATTTCTGGCTTCAGGTTAAAGCCAGTCCTTGGGGCTGGAGAAATAGTACAATAGTTAAGACTGCTTTCTGCTCTTCCAAAGGACCCAAGTCTGACTCCTAGCACTTATATGGAGCAACTCACAACTGCCTGTAACTCCAGCTCCAGGGGTCGGGGCTAACACCCTCTTCTGGCTTCTTTGGGCACACACATAGACACCCTCATATATAAACAACTAGCAGCAGACCCTTTCTCTGAGGGGAATGATTGCATATCTTGGTAATGTATTGATTTAAAATTTAGATGCCAGAGGCAATTTTATTTCTCATTTATTGGAAAAATAGTCTGTGGCATGACTTCCAAATACTATGTCTGTGCTGATGCTATTTTCTCTCTCCCTCTCCTTCTCACCTCTGCCCCCACACACTTTTTGGGATATTCTGTGGGATATATTGATACTTTTTTTTTTAAAGAATGTAATTCATTAGCCGGGTGGTGGTGGTGCATGCCTTTAATCCCAGCACTCGGGAGGCAGAGGCAGGCAGATCTCTGTGAGTTCGAGGCCAGCCTGGTCTACAAGA
>NC_022017.1:7851254-7864712 GCF_000317375.1 Microtus ochrogaster
AAAAAAAAAAAAAAAAAAGAAAAGAAAAAAGAATGTAATCCATTGAAGCTAAACATTTGAGATTCACAACTTTTCTGAGTCTACAGTAAATACCTTTTAAATGGAAGGATCCTATTTTAGTACATTTTTATTAGCCACCACACAAAACCCACATTCATAATAGGATCTCAAGGCAAGTAAATGATATGGCATATCCCTTGCACCCTGTAACATTGATCACATTTCATGAAATGCCTGTCTTTAATGAGAACAGATATCCTGAGAAATAGGCATTTCCACAGCTCTCAGAAACGAGGATGGGAGAAACAAACCACATTGCCTACCATTGTTACATCACTAGGATGACAATTTCAAGAGTTCTCTGAGGTCTCTCGGCTTGCCAGCTAATGCTACTTAGAGAAGATTTGAGAAAACATGTGTATACTTGTGTGTGTGTGTGTGTGTGTGTGCACCTGCATGCGTGCATATGCATGTGTGTGTAGACATGGTCTCTCTATGCAGTTCTACCTGTCCTGTCTTGCTCACTCTGTAGACCAGGCAGGCCTTGAACTCAGAGATCTGCCTTCCTCTGCCTCCCGAGTGCTGGGATTAAAGGCGTGCGCCACCACCGCCTGCCTCACACATGTTCCTCTTTATTCAGAGTAACTGAATGGATGCAGTGCTTTAAAAACCACTGATCTGGATGCCCCTCTATATGCTGTGAATATGTTTTATTACCATATGTTAATAAAGAAGTTGCTTCAGCCTATGGCAGGGTAGAATATAGCCAGGATGGAATAGACATATAGAGAGAGTAGGCGGAGTCAAAGAAATGTCATGTGACTGCCAAAGGAGAAAGATGCCAGAACAGAACCTTACCCTCGTAGTGATATACAGATTAATAGAAGTGGGTTCATTTAAGAGGTAAGAGTTATTTAATAAGAAGCTTGATCTAATAGGCCAAGCAGTGTTGTAATTAATATAGTTTCTGTGTGATTATTTCGGTCTGGGCAGTTGGGAAATAAACGAGCAGTCTCTGTTTACCAGTTGCCATCTATAAAGTGGCACACCAACAGGGGCAACTATAGACACATAAAACCTGAGAGAACTTGTGAAGGAATTATAGACACAAAAGAACAGAGTTAAGTACAACTTCTTGGTAGTTTTATTTTTACCTCCCAGATAGGCTCTGTTTGTTGGCTACAAGCAGAAGCCCGGGTTCTTTATGAGATGGCTTTCTGGTTCAAGGCAGCACAAAGAACTCTGGATCTTTTGGGAGGCCTGGCTACGAAGCGCTTAGGGTTTGTGAGCAGAGTGCTACAAGTTGCTTAGTAGCAATATAGACCTGTTGTGTCCCTGGAGCTGGGGCAGTGAGCATGACTCTCAGAGATGGTGAATACATCACTATAGTGTTGGACTGGGCAGAGCGAACAGGCAAGGCCACGGAGTTGGTCCTAGCCACACCAACTTAACATTATAAAACAACAACAAAAAAAGTTCTCCTGGTTAGACAATGATTAGAGATATGTAATAAAGACAGATTCAGATAAAAAAGACCTCTTAATGGGTCACAGTGTTGGATAAATGTACGTAGGCTTGGGAGAGAGAAGAAAAAGAGTATAGACAGTTATAAAAAGAAATAGTTTTAAAAACAAAGTCTTTAAAGAGATAGTAAAAGTAATATAAAAGAATACAGATAGTCATAGTTTAAAGGAGTAAAGAAAAATAAGCCATGTAAAGATGGAATATACACAGAGAGTCTGGATTATGTATATTAATGTGTTTTCTTTGAATTTTTGGAATTTGATTCTGGGGGCTACTAAGTTAAACCAACATAAAGGTATCTTGACTTCAAAATTTGGGTCTAAGAATATGTTACTTTGGAAAAGAGGTTCTGCTTTTGTTTCCACAGAGGATGGGAATTTCTGGATTCCTTCCAGGCTAATGTGGTTTGATGGAACAAAACTCCCCTAAAAGTATCCATGAACCCTAAAAATACTTTGCACAACAAACAGCAGGGAGCAGTTTAGAGAAAACTATGCCCAAATTCTCAAAATGATTGTTTATAAATGTTTGTTTTCATTTAAAGGGGGATATGATATAGAGATGAATACTTGGTATGGATTTTGGTCTATTGATACAGATTTAAGGTCAATTTTATTACACTGTGTGCATGTATTTCTGCTTGTGTTTAAGGCATTGTATTTGTGCAGCTCATTTAAAAATGTGATGTATAATTAAGAAATACAGAGTTACAGATAGTCTTCTACAACAATCAAACTTTTAGTCATATTAACTAGGTTTTATATATATATATATATATATATATATATATTTCAGCTAGATATGTATTCATCAACACTTTCAAAGACCTACAGTGTATGGCATTTAAAACGTTTTAAGAACTTAGACTTTTCTTGACAGTGAGACATATCTGCTCCTGGCAGCACCAAATACTTCAGAGAGGTTGATGGTCATCAAAGAGACTCATTATGGAATTTGCCTTCAATGTGACAAGGCTAGCTATTTGGGTAAGAAACTACTCTTGCCTGGATTGCTTTATGGTATGCTCTATGAACTAGACATGCAGGACCCACGGAAAAGTAACTGTTGAACTTTCCAAAAGACTGGATGATCCTTCAGTGTTCCTGTTCCATACAAGAAATTGCCAGACATTCTGCAGGACACAGAAGAAAGCAACAGATGAACTTTGCCATGACAAGGCATAACAGATCTGCAAATTTCTTGCTTCATGGAAAAGTCTGCCAGATACTAAGGGCCTGTAGGCTGAAAATGGATGTTCTAACATTACAGAAGAACTTTGGGTGAGTGTCCAGGCAATGAGATGTCTCTGTCAGTTCTAGAGTTTTGGAAGTTGCTTACAATGCACTTTCTGTTTACTTAGGGAATATTATATGCTTCTGGGTCTTTGAAGAGTTGAAGACAGATAGCTATAGTTATAGTTTTTCTTAGTTATGATAAAAGATAAATCAGATATAAAACTTTAGACTCACAAAGATAGGATAGATGATATTTTCCTTAATTTGCCAAATGTAAATGGACTAAATATTGTAACTATAAATCTGATGTGGGAGAGTCTTCTGTCTATGTGTTACTTTTATTGGTTAATAATGAAACTGCCTTGGCCCTTTGATAGGACAGAAAATTAGGTAGGTGGAGTACACAGAACAGAATTCTGGGAAGGAGGCAATGAGGCAGATGCCTCAGGCAGCCGCCATGGAGCCAGCTGCTAGGTCAGACATGCTAAATCTTTCCCGTAAGCCACCACCTCATGATGCTACACACATTAATAGAAATGGGTTAATCAAGATGTGAGAGTTATCCAGTAATAGGCTAGATATAACGGGCCAGGCAGTGTTTAAAAGAATACAGTTTCCGTGTAATTATTTCAGATGTAAAGCTAGCCATGCGGGAGCCAGGTGGGATGAAAAGCAGGCCTGCTTACCTCATCACTACATAATTCTTTCTTGATAACTGTTTTATATTTGTAATTTTGTCATGTTAAAGTTAAAACCTTTCTTTTTATTTAGACAGAAAGGGGGCAATGATGTGGGATTCCCCTCTGTATGCTGTGAATATGTTTTATTACCACGTGTTAATAGAAATTATGCTTTGGCCTATGATAGGGCAGAATATAGCCAGGCTGGAAGAGATATATTTAGAGAGAGAATAGGTGAAGTCAAAGAGACACCATGTACACCATGTAGCTGCTGAAGGAGAAAGATGCCAGAACAGAACTTTACCCAGTAAGCCACAGCCTCATCGTGATATATACATTAATAGAAATGGGTTAATTTAAGATGTAAGAGTTAGTTAATAAGGAGCCTGAGCTAATAGGCCAAGCAGTGTTGTAATTAATATAGTTTCTGTGTGATTATTTGGGTCTGGGTGGCCAGGAAATGAACGAGCAGTCTGCTTACAAGTCTCCATTTACGAACCACATGTATATAAGGTCTTGAAGAGGTAGAAAAAAACATGAAAGCTAGTCTCCCTAATAAACCCAGAACTATTGTCTGGGTTACTGTGGTACCTGAGAGACTTTTTAGCTCATTTACAACTCATTTCTCTTTCACTTGAAATGCTTTTTCAAAAGTCTATATAGGTTTAGGAGGTGTAATTTAATCACAGTAAAAGACTTTTGCTTAATGACTCCACTTATAGTATTAATACCACTTGATTGATCATTTATTGAACATTATAAACATTTTTCCAGCATTCCAGTATATTCCATGATGATTTGTTTAGAATTTGTTTTCAATGACTTGTTCTAAATCAAAGACAAAAACCTATCTGGAGAAAAAGTCTGAAAACCATTCAAGGGTATGACTATCTATTTGTTTATTTTATTTATTCAAGGGTATGGCTATTTATTTGTTTATTTTATTTATTCAAGGGTATGGCTATCTATTTATTTATTTTGCATTACAGGAAAGACTCATGCATCATTTTTGTCAAGTTCACAAACTATGAGGCATCTAGAATGATAATTAAGGACCTACAAAAGAGGAGCATTTTGTTTTTCACAGTCGATTGTTCTAATTTGTTGGGAAATTACCATAAGCAATCATAGCCTCTCTGGGACGACTGTCAAATGTCCTTTGATTCGCTACAATTATTCCTGGATTGTAGCTGTGCTACTTTATATTCAGAAGACTCTTATTTGTTAAGCCAAAGAAAAAGCAAATAATATGCATAAGAATAAATATAACACAGCACTCAGGAGGCAGAGGCAGGTGGATCTCTGTGAGTTCGAGACCAGCCTGGTCTACAGAGCTAGTTCCAGGACAGGCTCCAAAACCACAGAGAAACCCTGTCTTGAAAAACAAACAAACAAACAAAAACAAAACAAAAACAAAACAACAACAACAACAAAAAAGAATAAATATAACAAGAGGAAATAAAAAGAATTCTTGTGGTTAACTCCTAGTAAGAGAGAGTACAGTAACTAGGGGCCTTGCTATGCTCAACACGCTATGGAAAGCACACTACCTTTTAGCGACCAAATCCCCCACGCCTCTGAGCATCGCACTAGGTGTCAGGAAGTTACAGCAGCAGCAACCCGCATTCCCCACTGTGCCAACTTTTCTGATCCGTGACTGATCAGGAGACTGTCCTGACAAGACCTCATTAAAGAAGCCATTCTAAGAACCAATGTTTACTTAAGAAGGGCAAAGACACTGGAAGGGAAATGGGAGGGAATCACAACACTGACCCCGCTCCTGGGTCAGAGACTTGGAAATAAAAGAAGGCTAACTTCTATTGGTTCTTCTCGGTCCATCACCCACACACCCAACCACCCATATCCATCGTCACCCCTCCCCTACCACACCCATTTCCACTTTACTGCTCCTTTCTCACGGCTGCCCTTCATGCTCATCCATATTTGGCTTTGCGCCTGGTGAGCTCCTGAGCTAAGGAGGACACATCCTGACCTGAGATGTTATTTGGGTTATTCATTGGATGATTTATCACCTATCAGTCTGAATCACTTCCTCTTTGGGTTTCAGGAATTCCATGCTACCAGGAATTGCTGGTTTGGGAATTAAGATGATTCTGGACTCTAAAAATTCTGGGAAACATCTATAAAAGCTTGGGTTTTTCCATCTTCTGTCGTGGGTTCATTCCAATTTCATAAGTGATTTTCAGCTCTTCCTTTGGTGTTCCATCTGACACTTAAGCTTTATGGATGCTTTTAAGTGAGTTTTCAATAGAAATAAATGTGCAATATATTTATCAAATACATCAGCAATTAAAATCTTTGGTCTTTAAAAGTGTTTAATTACTACTGATTTATAGTAAAAATAAATAAAAAGCAGGAGAAAATAAAGACTTATAATTGCACTCTCCAAGAATTAATTAGCATTGATGTGTCTGTTTGGGTTTGCATGTGTATAGGCAGGTATGTGTGCGGTTGCACACGTGTGTGTAAACCTGCAGTTGATGGTGGGTGTCTTCTTTGTTTGCACTCTGCTTTATTTATTAATGCATGGTCTTTCAGTTTAAGCTAGTTTGACTCAAAGACCCTGCCTTTATCTCCTGCACTTTGAGATTATAGGAAGCTGCAGTGCAGCCCAGCTTTTCTGTGCCTGCTAGAGCCTGGAACAACAGACCTCACACTTGATCCATTGAGCCATCTCCCACTGGGAGTATTTTGTGAAGTAGCTTTTCAGACTTTTCTATACACATATCCATATGATTTCCTAATGTTGAATATATATTACATAATATATAATAATAAAGGCACCTATCACAAAATCTCATACTTTTTGCTTATCTTCCATACTTTCCATATCAACAAATATTCTTTTACAATATCATCTTTAGTAGTGGAATAGAGAAAGGTGTCATGGGTACAGAGGTATCATACAATATTTAAGCAATATCTACATTGAGCAAGATGTTTTCAATAACCCAAATTTATACATAGCTTGGCTGGGAGTAAGTAGAAGGAGGGAAGTGAGGGGAAACTGTGGTTGTTATATAAAGTGAAAAAATAATTAAAATTTAAATAAATAAATAAATACCATCATCTACATAATTGTCACTTTAGGATTAGTAGTTGCTTTCTGGAAAATTACCAGACATAAAAATATTGATTAAAGGAGGCACCTGTTTTGAAAATGCCTTTGAAATGAAGAGGTGGGAATACTAACTGAGGAAATCTGTTGCTAGGAGTGATATTTAAGATTTTGAGAAACTTGGGGGAAAATAATGACCAAAAAAGATGTTACAGTTGTCTTGGTTTCTGCGGATAATGAGACAGCCAAAGGACTATTTGGTTTTGTGGTCAGGTGAGTCTGTCCATGAAAGATGCACCTCAAAGCTAAGGACTAACATGTGCCCAGTAGTGGCTGAAAGAACATAGGCATGCCAGGAATGCAGAGGGCACTTCAGTGCAGTGGCACTGTTCTGAGCCACCCAGGACATGAGGAATCCTTCCTCATAGGATCCCAACAGTAACTATCTTCCCAGTTCATCTTTCTTTCTCATTGATGAGTACAAGTTATTTAAGAGTCAAATACCACAAACCTGGAAAACTCTCACAAGTAAACTCAATTGAACATTTCTCTCTCTCTCTCTCTCTCTCTCTCTCTCTCTCTCTCTCTCACACACACACACACACACACACACACACACACACACACACACACACACACACACGTTACTCAGCATTTCAAAAAAAGCCAGCGTGTGTGCCGCATAAGAGAGCTTCAGTGACAAGTGAAGACATAAAGGAGCACTCTAATCTCGAGGGCTGCGTGTGATGAGCTTACCCATGGGGAAAGCTGGAAAAACCAAAAACTCAAGTCTTCTGACATCCATAAGAGAAGTGAGCCCACAGGACACACTCCTGTCCTGGGATCTGACAAAATCTCAACCTGTTGAAGCAGAGATCTCCATGGAAACTATTGCCGTGGAAACCATTGCCATGGTAAAGAAACCGCAGCTAGGATGGACGCATTGCTGAAGACTCGGTGGCATAGGCTGGAGCCTGTCTGGAGACTCAGTAGGGGCAAAGGGCTTGTGACTTGTACTCGCAGGAACACAACCCACTTCCATAATAAACATCAAGAGGAAATCTTGTGCTCTCAAGCCAGGGCGCAGGAAAAGGAACCATTCTGGATGCATCCAAAGGTTCTGTTTTAGCAAGGGCCCCCTTAGAGGATACTACCAAAGCAGGGGTCAATGGACCTGTGTGAAGAGAACCCTCAGGCCATGATGCTATGGCATCTAAGTAGGAAAAAGAGATGTGCAGCCCCAGCCTCCTCCAGCCTTCTGCTTTGGAAAAGAAGCATCTAACCCAGATTTATAGCTATCCTCCTCATTTGGAGGCTGGGGACTGAGAACCATTTGTCAAGATCTCAGTCCAGAGGCCCAGCCTCTCTAAAAGGCAGGCTTATTCACAGAACTGCCAATCCTCTCTTACCGCCACTCTCCTAATTAAGACCTAAAGTGCCGATATACGGCAGTGACGATAGCCTAGTACAGCATGTTCAGCTATGAAGAATAAAAAGTGTAAGGAGTGCCAAATGGTAAAGTGTGATTTGAAAAGACTTCAAGTATCAGAACCAGACAGAGCAGGGAGGGTGGATCTAGTAGACCAGGAATGTAAGACAACGAAAATTACTGTGCTAAGGACAATGATGGATAAAGCAGACAGCATACAGACATAGCTGGGCAGTGCAGACAGGGAAATGGAAAACTCAGGGAAGAGCCAAGCACAAATTCCCAATTGAAAAAGACAAAGAAAAAGAGATCACTGTGACAGAAAGGGATAGTATTGCTGATGGACTTACTAGTCGACTGGGCAGAGCTGAGCAGCATCTGAATTTGAGGACATCACTAGAAGTTCCAATACTAAAAGACATAGAACGCAAAGGCTAAACAATTTAACGGGATATCTAAGGAATGTGGGAAGACTCTGAATGATGTAATACACACCTAATTGCGGTAGCAAAGAAAAAGAGACAAGGGACCAAAAGTAATATTTGAAGCAACGATGACAGAGATTTATCAGATTATGCATCAGAGTTGCAAGATGATGCACCAAATATTACCAGATTGTACATCAAATGCCACGATTTGGTACAGTGTCACTTGAAAACGGACTTGCTTATGGGAAATACGGTACAAAGCTCTAGGACATGAATCTTGTAAACTTGGAGAACCTAACCCCCACCCAAACCTAACCAAGCTGCAGAGACAAACCGTATTCAAAGAATGAGGATGAAAGCATCCGCGCCTCACCTATAAGAACGTAAGGAAGGCAGGAGCCTAGCAACACCTCCCTCCATGTACCCGAGAAGTGGGGGGAACTACGCAGAGGGTTGTGAGTGAGAAGCAGCTCTAGCCGAGAATTCGGTATCATCCAAAATTATCCCTTAAGAAAGCAGCAAAAAATGAAGGCCTCATGAGAAAAAAACAATCAAAGCCGTGTGCAGCTGACTCGAGAAATATTCTATGAAGTTCTTCGGAAGCCAGGGACGTAGTTCAGCTGGTGAAGTGTCGCCTTGTCTACAAGAAGCCCTAGGTTCAGTCCCTACATCACCTGTGCGTATAGGTGCTGTATGACCGCATGAGCAGCACTTGGGAAGTGAAGATAGAGGGGTTAGAAACTCAAGGTCATCCCCAGGAATGTCAGCAAGTTGGAGGCTAGCCTGGGAGCTCCCATATTGGGGGAGGTGTTGGGAGAGAAGAAAAAGAAGTATGTTAGAAATGTATAGATACGGAAAGGAAGACCATGAGCAAGGGTGAAGTGAGCACAAACCCAAAACTAGTTTTCTTTTTCATTCTTTAAAAATTGATTTTACTATTTTTAATTGTTTTAACAGATAACTCTTTGAAATTGTAACAAATACATATTTGACTATGTGTATATCAAATATATATACTTACAGCTACAGAATGCTTATGCATAAGTGATTGAAGGACAGAAGGAGGAATTAGTAGCCCTTGGTTATTACGAGGTCATCAAATAGCATGATGTGGTACAGTCTCATTTGAAAATGGACTTGCTTACTTGGGAATGTATATTGTGCACTCCAGAGCACACATTTAAAGGGTGTGTGAACAACATGCCTAAAATGATATGCTAATAAACGAGAGAAAATACATGTATGTAAAATGTTCAGTTAAACCAGTACAGGGTGTGGTAGTGCAGACTGGTAATTCCAGCTCTCAGAGAAAGAGGCAGGAGTATTGTGGCGGCTTCTGCCTAGCGTGATCTATGTGGCAAGTTCTAGGTCACTTTGAGGCTATGTTTCCAAAGGGGGGAAAAAACAAAACCACTAACAATAAAAGCATTTTAAATCCACAATCAATGAAGTGAAAGTTAAAAGTAGGAACAAAATATGGGCAA
The DNA here is from genome assembly GCF_000317375.1 of Microtus ochrogaster. Taxonomy (NCBI): domain Eukaryota; kingdom Metazoa; phylum Chordata; class Mammalia; order Rodentia; family Cricetidae; genus Microtus; species Microtus ochrogaster. The sequence continues at coordinate 7,861,114 of NC_022017.1, forward strand.
CCAGCCAAAAACAGTAATGAAGATGGTAAATGCCGACTCAGGTTTGTCAACAATGATTTGGGCTGTCAGTGTTCTGACCATACCCATTAAAATACTGGCAAGTGGAGGGGGAAAGGAGCACATGCATTTGCAAGGAAATGGTGGTGGAGGGGGTAGGGAAGAAATCAGAGAGGAGTAAAAAAGGGTGGACTTGAGCAAAAACATGTTCTATGCATGCACAGGATTCTCAAATAGAACAGGGCAACCTGTCACACTATATGTTGTCTACAAGAAACTCAGTTGCCATACTAAAATCATAAGCAGATTAAAGGAAATGAATAGGAAACTGCATGCCACACTAGCTAACACTTTCAAAGGAAAGCGTGAACAGTTATATTCACTTCAGAATAATTGAAAGTGGGGTGGGGAGATTATTCCCAATCTCCATAAGGATGCCACAAGGACGAAAGCTATAGGTTACTAGCTCTCAGAAGCAGAGGTGTAAAAATCCTTAAACTGTTAGCAGAGCAAATGAGACAATGTGTGACCGGTTCTGCACCTCAGCAGAGTCTCGGAGAGGTCATCTCAGCTGCCCAAGGCGGGGTCACCGTCCCCACCAGCAGCAGGCTAATCCCAGACTAAAGAGAAAAAGGATCACATGGTCATAAATACAAGAAATGGTGTAGAAGTTCCTTCTGTTTGTGTGTTGCTTTCATTGGTTAATGAATAAAGAAACTGCCTTGGCCTAGCCGATAGGGCAGAACTTAGGTAGGTGGAGAAGACAGAACTGAATTCTGGGAGTAAGAAAGCTGAGTCAGAGACACCATGGATCCGTGGCCAAAGGTAGATGTGCTGAAACTTTTCTGGTAGGCCACGACCTCGTGGTGATACACAGATTGATAGAAACGGGTTAAATTAATATGTAAGAGTTAGTCAATAAGAAGTTAGAGCTAATGGCCAAGCAGTGTTTTAATTAGTACAGTTTCTGTGTGGTTATTTTGGGTGTAAGCTAGCCGGTGGCCAGGAAAAACAAGCCGCCTCTCCTTGTAACATACATTATTGATATAAAATACAAACAACTTTTAAAACAAAAATATTTCACACTGTCAATAATAGCAGGAACTTCCTCATCTTGATAAACAGTATCAACTACAGATACAGTGGATAGGTAGTTATGGGAGGGATTGAAGGAGAGGAGTCAATATATTAAAAATACGTTGTAAAAAGTCCTCAAAGAATAAAATGTTATTAAAAACACTACAGCAAACATCAAGGTCAGCAGTGAGAAAATAGAAGCTTCCCCACGCTGTCCACAAACAAAGGCAAGGACTTCGCAGCTCCCTTTTCTTCTCGGCATTGTACTGAGGTTCTAGGAAATGCACTGGAAAGCGCAAAGCAGTAAAGGGTACAGGGACAGGAAAGGAGAAGCAGCAGTTCACAGATGGCATAGATCCCACACGGAGAATTCAGGGCATGGGGTACTGTAACTCAGTGGAAGAGGCTTGTCTACATGCATAAGACTGTGGATTCCACCCCCAATACAAGCTAATGAAACAAACTAAACACAACAAAAGGGAGGAAGGAGGAGATGGGAAGAAATAGGGGAAGGAAAACAGGGTGGGACAGGGGAGTCGGAGGGAGGGAAGAGAAGGAAATGATAATTCCAGAAAGGGATTTTCTGGAATGTTAATAACCCTAAAATATCTCATTATTAATGAGATCGTATTAGTCCATCAAGCATCTTCTAAAACTGGAGCTTCCTAATTGACACCAGCTAAAAGAGCAAAGTCAGTCAACAACTGAGGTATTTCTTGGATGATCAGACAGAATTTGCTGAGTAACTTATTGTACTTAAGGCTGCAGCTTGTGGTAGCTGAGACCGTGAGAAATGCCAAGGATAGTTAGGTATTTGTGGTGTTTTGGATAAGAACGGCCCCCATAGGCTCGTGTATTTGAATACTCAGTCACTAGGTGATGGCACTATTTGGTAGGATTAGAAGGATTAGGAGGAGTGACTTTGTTGGAATAGGTGTGTACTTGTCGGAGGAAGTGTGTCTGTCACTGGGGGTTGGCTTTGAGATTTCAAAAGCCATGCCAGGCCCAGGTTCCCCAATCAGGGTGTAACTGTTACTGGCTCCAGCTCTAAGCTTCCCGCCATGATAATAGCGGACTACATCTCTAGACTGTAAACAAGCCACAATAAATGGTTTCTTTAGTAAGAGCTGCGTTGGTCATGGTCTCTTCACAGCAATAGAAGAGCAGCTAGTATCGTTAGTAGTATCTTCAAGTGCAGCTTATCAGCTAAGGGAACAGTCACTGAGGATGAAATAAACAACAGGCAGACTCAGGTCCTAAAGTTGGAGAAGCAGGGCTTTGATACTGGGCACTCGATATCTGGGTGCCCGTGTTTAAGCCTTTGCTACAAGAGTGTGTAGCCACAGCAGAAAGAGCTCAGCAAGCTGCAACACTGGTCTGTCACACTAAGCAAAGGTGACAATGACCGTAGTGAAATGGTCCCTGTGAAAGATGTATGTAAGGCTTTGATGATACCTATGTGCACAAAAGGGGTTCCATGCTCCTACCCTGAAGGACCGAAACCCTCAAGTGTGTTCAGCTTCTATAACCTCTGTTCACAACTGATTCCCACTGTAAGCACTCAAACTACTTGGGAAAATGCAGAAACTTACAATGTGATGAACTGATTCATTTGAGCTGCTCTGAAAAAAAAGGAAAAGAGTATACAGTTGTTTTTTATGCTTTGCATTTTACACTTAAATATGCAGCCAATTTTGTGTTTCTTTTTACCTTCGTTTCTCTTTTCCTGTATCCTGGCTTCTGTTTGCAGCCTTGGCTAGCCAAGTGCTCACTGTGTTGCCAAGGTTGGCCTTGAACCCGCGGCCATCCACCTACCTCAGTCTCCCAAGTTCTAAGACTAGAGCCATGAGGCAGCACACCTGCTTAGGAAGTTCTTTATTTTGGCAAAAGTGTAGCCAGTCCCTCCCAGTTCTTAGAAACAAGAATATTGTTTTCGGATGCATAACCCATCAGGTGGAGAAGGTCCGGTGGGTAAGGAGCAGGAACACAGGAAGACAACTGGAAAACCAGGTAGGACCATTACCTGGGGTGTTGGGGGAGGGCTACAAGAGGTGGGGGTACGTGATTTTGTATATCAAAATTCCTGAGTTCTAGTCTAGCCTTCCAGACCTGCCCAAACCCCTTTTGAGTTGACAAGGGTGAATAATGTCAGATACTGACTTTTTTTTTCTTTGAGTTTTATTGAAATTCCTGCCTAACAATTGCATCCCTCTGAGCCCTTAACTAGGCTGTGCGTGTTTCCACTTGATCGCGATTGCCTTCTGGGTCGCTTCCCACCACTCGAGGTTACAGCTATTCACGGGACACCTGAGTAACTGTGAGGTGATGAAGTGTGACACCTCACATGATACACGGCTTTTAAAATAGAGAGCGTGACATAATGCAACAGCTATGACCCGCGTTGTGCTGGAAAATATCTCTAGAGGAAAAATGAAGATGGCGGAAAGATAGCCAGTTTAGAATCTAGGCCGATGTGCTGGGGCAAGAAGAGCCAGGTAAAGGAAGTTTTCCGTACTTCCATCCTC
>NC_022017.1:7864812-7887257 GCF_000317375.1 Microtus ochrogaster
CGCCCCGAAACAGTTCTGAAGCCCTGCAGTGTTTTGTAAGGTGCCACAGGAGAGAAACAAAGCAAGACAAAACGTTAGGGTTTGCTAAAGATACTAGGGCTCCCAGGAAAGCTCGTCGGTGAAAAATTAGACCACTCTCTTGACATTCATTTATCCTCCATTTCCAGAAACTTCCAGGTCGATCTCAAATGTTTAACGATGACAGGCAAGGTTCTCCCGGGTCCCACCAGCAACTTGGTTGTCCTGCTCATCCCCTCTCCTACCAGTAGATGTCAGCACTAACCCTGCTCATTCATTGCAGCGTCTGCCAGAGCAAGCTGAACTCAGGTTATTTGCCCAACAGCCACAGCGTAAGGACAAACAGTGTATCTAAAATGCTATTTCTAGGATATAGGCAATTAGACGAGTAACATAAAAATCTGACTAATCTCTTGGTAATTAAGAGACTGGAGGAACTGCCTGCATATGGAGATGGTGAGATGCAAAGTTGAAACCTTGCTCACTTAGAGCAATTTTCTGTTTCTGAAGAAAATAAATGCTTGTTGTTAGACATAAAAATTCTTATTTTATTAAATGAAATGTACATCTCAATCCACAATAGCTTTTTTAAAATTTACATTTGTTTATTTATTTGTGTGTAGGTCAGAGAACAATTTGCTGAATAAAATCCCATTCCCTGGACAGGCCGCAATCTATCTCTGGTTGCTTCCAGGTTTGGATCATGAATAAAACTGCTATCAACATCCATGGGTGGGCATAAATTTCCAAGTCCTTTGAGTAAACACAAAAGCATGATTGTTGTAAAGTGCGGGTGTGTTTGTTGGAAGCTGCCAAACGTTTAGTCCGCCCACAATGGATGAAGGGGCTGCTCTTATCTCTAGGGTGGAGGAATGGGTTTGTACTTGGCCATTCTCATAGAAGCGCTGTAGGATCGCGCTGTTGATTTGACTTGCATTTCCTTAGTGGCAAATCACATAGCATCTCTGTTCATGTGATTGTTTTTCATCTGAATATCCTCTTGGGCCAACTGCTAAAGTCTGCCTACATTTTAGTTGTGTTGTTCATTTTCTTACTCTTGACTTTTAAGAGTTCTTGGTGGAGTCATGTCAATAAGATAGATGTCTTTAGTGCCCACCTCCTCCCACAAGGACAGCTGAAGCAAAGAATAAATTGTCACGTTCAGACAAACCAAATAAAGGACGGTGTCTGTGACCGTCAGAGGACTGGACCCACCTTGGACACTGACAGGTCTCTGTAGTCCTCCTCATAGGCAGCTGGCCCAGTGGAGAAAGCTGGCCAGAATCTGACAGACCCACTGTCCCCAGAGGAGGAGTTGGTTGGTGTGCCCTGCTTCCCGTGAACAGTGTGGTAACTCTGCTGTGGTACGGTGGAACCAGAACCACGTTAATGAGCCCTCTTCTGGAGACAGGAGCCACGGCACACCTCCACCTCGGCACCGTGCCACCACAGAAACACCCCCACCTGGTGGCCCACCATCCCACCACCAAACCACTACTTCATCACATTGCTGGTGACTAAATTGCACCGTTGCCGCACCTGCGCTCCCAGTCACTCTCACCCCTCCCTCGCCTTAGGTAGAGCAGTGCCAAGCACCGAAAGTCTCCGGCTGTAATAGTGGACCCGCTTGCTTTGTGTAACTCTGCCACAGTTCCTTTGCCTAAGCGAACACCCTGTCGCTAAGCAACTAGGTATGAGTTGTTATGTATTCTTCATGACTTCATGAACTGACCCCTCGCCGTTGTTCAATGCTGGCTTCACACCTAACTTTTCTTATTCAGAATTTGCCTTGTCTGAAATTAATACAGAGGTGTAGAAAGATCTCCTAAAAATTTTGTCTCCACTTATTCTTTCTCTGACTTCCCTTATCTATATCCAGTGTATGGCTTATGTGCTTTTCTTTCTTCCTTTCTCTGTTTTCCCTCTTGGTTTTTGAGACAGGATCTCCCTACACAGCCCTGGCTATGGCTGGGAGAGCTTCCTCTTCTGATCACCACTGGTTGTCCACACGCCACTGTTGAGACGGCAGTCATCTTCATCCCCACTGTCTATAAGATCTGATGGCTTCCTATGGCTTTTGTATCACAGCATTCTATGTGAACCAAATTGTGTTACTCTGGGTTATTACTTTACTTAGATGAGAATCAAAGTCTTAGTTTTTTTTTAATGTGTATGAGTGTCTTACCAGGATGTGTGTCTGTGTACCACGTGCATGCCTGGTGCTGGAATTGTATTTACAGATCTTTGTTAGCCACCATGTGGATGCTGGGAACCAAACTTGGGTTCTGTATAGGGAATGGTGGCGGGCCTTGTCCCACCACCTAGCTAGCTTATCCCCGAAATAATTACACAGAAACTATATTCATTTAAACACTGTCTAGCTCATAAGCTCTAGCCTCTTACTGGCTAACTCTCACATCTTGATTAACCCACTTCTATTAATGTGTATTACCACTTGACTGTGGCTTACTGGCATGAGTCTAACCAGCATCTGTCTTGGGCAGGAGAAGCATGGCGTCTGCCACACTTCCCTTCTTCCCAGCATTCTGTTCTGTCTACTCCACCCACCTAAGGGCTGCCCTATCAAAAGGCCAAGGCAGCTTCTTTATTCAACCAATGAAACCAACACAAATATAGAAGGACCTCCTACACCAGGGTTCTCTGGAAGAAGAGCTGGGACTTTAACCACAGCCATCTCTCCAGCCCCCAAACAATACCTTTCACAGGAATGCTTGTAAAGTCTCTCCGCAAGTGCATGCTCTCTGCTTACAGGTTTTCTGTGTTGTGCCCATGCCTTCCCACTGGCACAGAGGGACTTTACCATGTGTGGCATGTGTCTGCATTTCCTTCAGACTTCAGGAGACATTTAGCAGCCAGTTCTGGATCATAACAATTTACTCACCGAGGTGATTCTTACACTGTTACCACGGTGGACTCACTCGCCCCATGGCTCCCTGGGAAGGACCTCTGCTGCTCCCACCCAGAACTTGACATCCTCTTGTCCTGGGAACTGGAGCCATCTTCCTTCTCTCCACCATGTGGCTTCTCTACAGGAAAAAATTTCAAGTTACCTTGGCCTTTCTCAGCTCCATTCTCTAATTCCCCTCAGTCCACAGCACACCGCACCTTCTGTATTTCTATGTTTTGTTCCCTAATTCCCCTCAGTCCACAGCACACCGCACCTTCTGTATTTCTATGTTTTGTTCCCTAATTCCCCTCAGTCCACAGCACACCGCACCTTCTGTATTTCTATGTTTTGTTCCCTAATTCCCCTCAGTCCACAGCACACCGCACCTTCTGTATTTCTATGTTTTGTTGACTTTGTCTGATTTCTGTCTATTTCCAATGCCGTATTTTTTATTCTTGTTTTTTCTGTGTGATCATTTCATACAGGGTGCCACTATGGGCCCTTGAACCCATGATCCTCTTGCCCCAGCCTCTCATTGAGTGAGTGCCTGGATTGCAAGCATCAACCACCATGCTTGCCTTTTGGTGCAGGGGGTGGGGGTTTGCGGGTGTTAAAGTTAACTTTCTTTTGGAGAAAAAAAGGGACTAGTAGCACAGACCAAAATAGCAATTATAAAATAAATACATATAATATATGTATAATACATATATTCCAAATATTTTTCCCTACCCACATATTCTAGATTCCTATATCAAAGATGACAATCCAGCTAATTATTTTTGTCTCCTTAGTGGACTTGTCAAATATTAGCTTAGAATAGTTATTAAATAAAATGAAGTTTCTTTGTTTTTCGAGACAGGGTTTCTCTGTGTAATGGTCCTAGCTGTCCTGGAACTCATTTTGTAGACCAGGTTGGCCTCGAACTCATTGAGATCTGCTTGCCTCTGCCTCCCAAGTGCTGGAATCAAAGGTGTGAAATGAAGTTTTAGTAAAGTAAAAAGCAGCTTAAAAATCCAGTACATTTCCCCCTTTTCTTCCGCACTCATTCTTTTCTTAATAGTTATTAGAGGACCTTGTTTTCTGGGTGTCCTCCATCCCCTGTAGCTTTGCTCTCTTTCTGCCTCTTCTGTGGAAACTATGTATTGCTTTACAGACTTGTGTCCATCCATGTGGAGAGGCCATGCTAATCCTCTCTGTATTCTTCCAGTCTTAGTATATGTGCTGCTGAAGCAAGCACAAAAAAGGCTCTCTAGATAAACGTGATTGATGCACATATGACCTCACAGAAGAGAGGGAGCATGCACAGGGTCTGCATGGGTCTGTATTGCACGGGGTCCTAGAGCTGGAAGGAGTGGACACATGCCCTCATCTCTAGTCCAGAAGCTATCTCCAGCTGATAACCACCTACAAATGAAAATTTAGTTTCCTCCTAGGGACTCCTACTAGGGAAACAAACTGCTTTTAAGGGCAGGCTGCATGCCCAGCATAGATGATCAGTAGAAAATGAACTCAGTGGCATCTTTGCGGTTCCTTACCTCAAAATTATGTCAGAACTCTTTCTTTAACACAACACAACACAAAACAAAAAAAGTATCAATTTTATTTTTATTCTTATTTTATTTTACTTACATATCTTTCTTCTCTCTTTTTACCCCACAGGTCCCTTGCTTAATATGGCTTCCAGTTTAGTGTTTTTATGAGATTGCTAAGTGCAAACGGGTGGGTCTGTGTTTCTTGTGCTTTCTCAGTTCTTTTCCCTCTGTTTGCTTTGTCTAATTCTGATGTGTTGGTTTTGTTTTATCATATTATGTTTTATTATAATCCCACGGAAGCCTGCTTGTTTTCTAGCGAAAGACAGAAAGGGGATAGATGAGGAGGGAAGAGAGACTCGGAGGAACTGGGAGGAGAAGAGGGAAGGGAACTATAATCCCAATACAGTGTGTGAGAAAAAAATTCAATAAAAGGAAAAGGGCAAAGACTAATTATTAGGTAAGACTCATAGTTTGCTGCTCACAGAATTTTAGGGTGATGCTGGCTTACCACAGCTGCATGAAACTCTCCCCAGAGAGTCTCTACAGCCCTTCATTCCGATTCCATTTTGTCCAGACATCTAGCTAACACAGGACTCTGGAACCCATCTTTCAAGGAGCTCCACATCATCTAACTTCACAACCCACATCTCTGCCTCTGCACCCCACAGTAGGGCTGCATGTTGTTTTAAGGGCCAACTTACTCTTGACTACTGTAGTGGTTTAAAAGAAAATGGCTCCCAAAGGGAGTGGCACTATTAGGAGGTGTGGCTTTGTTGGAGGAAGCGTGTCACTCTGGGGGCAGGCTTTGAGTTCTCTGCTCAAGTTATACCCAGTGACATAGTTAACTTCCTGTTGGCTGTGGATCAAGATGTAGAACTCTCAGCTCTTTCTCCAGCACCCTGTCTGCTTGCATGGCACCATGTCCTGCCATGGTGATAATGGGCTGAACCTCTGCACTGTAAGCTACTTGATTAAATGGTTTCCTTTTTAGGAGTTTCCTTGGTTATGGTGTCTCTTCACAGCAATAGAAGCCCCAAATAAGATAACTACTTACATGGAGTGGAAATTATACCTGAAATGTCTTTCCCAATAAATGCTTTTTTGTGATGACATCGGCTGGTAACTGTTCAGTAACTTGGCCTCAGTCTACCCAATCATGTTGTTCAGCTAACTTTCAGAGTCTTTTAGTGATCTCACTCTGTTTGTCTTTGGACATTGTATTGCTTGTTTTATAACTCCACCCACTGAAACAGTAGCATGCCTGTCAAACAAATCAAAAGTAAAAAAAAAGCCATAAGTACACATTCAGTGTTCATTGTTAAATCTCCCAGCAAACTGGGTCAGAAACGCCACACCCCAGTAGAATTTTCACATCTCGGCTACTGTGACATAACAAGAAATAATTTGGGTCTTTGTCCCCGTTTACTCTCCATATCCCTTTTCTGGAGCATAGCTCCCCACACATGAATGTTTGGAAATGAAAAGCATCTTTATATACAGCAAAGAAGTGACTGACAGCGAAGGTCCCAGATGGTTAACAGGTGTGGTGGTTCAAATGGGAACACTCCCCATAGGCTACTGGATCCCAGGTGGTGATGCTGTTTGGGGAGGCAGAGGAGGTGTGGCCTTGCTGGCGGATGTATGTCACTGGACAGAGGCTCTGGGAGTTTAAAGACACATGCCATTTCGAGTTTATTCTTTGCTTTGTGTTTGCTGTGCAGGATATGACCTCTCAGCCTCTGCTCCAGGTGCCATGCCTGCCTGCTGCCAGGCTTCCCTGCCATGATGACGATGAACTCCTGGAAGGCCAGATTACCCCTTCCTTTTATAAGGTTGCCTTGGTGGTGATGTTTTATCACAACAATGGATAAGTAACCAAGCCACCAGGGAACCAACTATTGATTAGAGATTCCCTGACCTGAAGGAGCGGAGGGTTACTGAATAACTATTGATCATCATCTGTGATTTGATTGAGCTTTATTATGCATTGGTGCCTCTGCAAATACCCCAAGAGGACCCGGAGACTTAGTACCCATTTCCCCATATCTTACCACTGGCGTCTCTGTCTGAATGCTATATCCCTTTGTAATAAATGGGTAGATGTAAGTAAGCTGTTAAGTTCTGTGGGCCATTCTAGAAACTGTCCGCACCTGAAGCAGGGATCATGAGAAGTTCTGACATATAGCTGGTTGGTCAGAAGTTCTGAATCCCTAAACAGCAATTAGCATTTGAATTATGTCAGAGCCTTGAACCCTTAAATTCTGGGGTCTGACTCTAACTCCAGTAGATTCCAGTGCCGGAATCTAATTAAATTATATTATATGACATGCTGCTGGAGGTGAGCCAAAGACGTGCCTCCTGTGTACACCACCCCTGCACCATATGGCCTCAGAAGGGATGTGCTAAGTGGCAAGGTGCCTGCGTGAGACAAGGAAAAGGTTCTTTCTTTCTACTACCACAGGTAGTTGGCTTCTAGCAACCAGTCTGGGCTTATACAATGAACTACTCTTACTATTATTTGGTGATATCTTGATGGTCCCAGAAGGAATGAGACAAACACCACTTGGTATTAGGTAAAGGAAGATAAGATGAATTCAAAGGAAGCCAGAATGTTCTAGCAGCCCCTGTGAATGGCCAGGTCCTCTCTCAGTAGCTAGTGATTATACTTTGGTGGTTTCCACTTCTTAGCACAGAGGATTTGCTCCCGACCTGTTCAGCTAAGCTTAAGTTCACTTTCTCTGTTGTGCTTCAGGAACACATGTGCCTAATTGCTTCTAGCTATTCTTAGGGTCCGGGGAGTCTGTCTTGACAAGATGCCTTTGCTGTCACTCAATTCACAGCTAATTGGGAGCCTTTCATTTAAAGCCAATTATAACAGTTAATTAAGCTTCAATAACTTGATTTTTCAAAACCTTTTTTATAGGATGAATAAGAAGTCAATTTAATAAAAGAAACAATGTCTTCTTTCTCTCCTACTATCTATAGCTTCATTGTAGAAGAGACTCTGAAATATGAAAACTGCTTATTTTCTTGTTTTGTGAATTTGCAAAAGGCTTTTCGAATTCTTTAAGTGATTCTCTTCTGAGCCATTTTAGGCTGTTCATTTAAATTTCACAGCTATTCATTGAATCCCACTGTAGACTCCTAGCAGGGCCTTCACGAAGAGTAGAGCACACTGTTTCTGACATTAAGTCATGAAGCAGGAGATCATTTACATAATTATTACAGGGAACAGAATCTATTAATACATTTGAAATACAGCATCTACTCCAGGAGATGCAACACTAAGGGAACAGTGACAGTTGGCTGGAGAGAGTGTAGGGTGTATTAGATTCGGGGACGAAGGCAGAAGAAAGGGAAGACTTCTCACAGGAAGAGAGAAGTATGAGGGTTGAGAGAGCAGTTTAGGTAGATAGAACAATGCTGGCAAGGGAGTGGGATGGGGTAGGGTAGACCCCTTGGGGGACCTGGCTCAGCTAGGCATTGGGCCATATGGAGGAAAATGACTGGGCCTGCCCCTTGGCTTCTGACATGAGCACACATTGCGTTCATGGCAATCATCATGTGCTTGACACTCCAAGGACCCTCCAAAGAGCCACAGGGATCTTCTGCACAGTGATGCTATTGTCAGCATGGTGCTCAGAGAAACGCTTGGGTGGCGTTGCTTACGAGGATGGTTTCAGGTTGTCATCACGTGCAAGGACATTAGCGCAGCTGAGCAGGTGGCCGGCTATGGGACAAACGAAGCCCTTCTAAGAGGGAAGAATGGTGTCTACATTTTAAATGGCTGAAATTTTCAAAAGAAGGATAATATTTTGTGACATTTAAAAATTGTATGATACTCAAATAACAGCACATGAAGCAAATATTGAGCCCCTGCTCTATGCCAAGCCCAATTTTAGGCTTCTGGGACATACAACAGGATATCTGCTACTCTGGGCTGTGTTCACTCTTATGGAGAAGGATGTCTCTATTTTTTTCTTATCTGCCCTGGTTTTTCTCCTATGCTGAGGGAAATTATTGTTAGACTCAATTGTAATGATCTTGCATTGGAGTTGATATATGCTAAATCAAGTTGATCTTCTTCCAGCAGGACAGTCCCGTAACCCCTACCTCCCCCTATCAGCTAGAGTTGAATGTGAACCCGCTAAGATTATTATTGACTTTAAGGAGGGAAACCAGGCAATCTTATCTCTGGTAACAACCGATCTAATTTGTCCAAATTCGTCTACAGACTTTAGTCATGGAAAATGTGGAGAATCTTTCTTAAGTACAGATTGCCAACAGCAGCTGCCTACTCTCTACAAATTCTAATGGGTTCTCTGTAAGGGAGTCCCAAACACACATTGTAAACACACAAGGTAAAAAGTCACATAAAGACATCTTTAAAGTCTTTAATAAAGTTTACAGAGAACCCTTTCTGCACAAAACTGCTTTCATATTATATTTACTTATTTTTCATTGATTTTAAGTGATCAGACAAAGTAATGGGATTCATGATATCATCTACACGTATATAAGTAACATTTGGTAAAAGTACTCCTTATTTTTAGTCTAGAGATATTTTCTATTATGTTTTCTTCCTTGATTTAAATATGAAGTATGTCCCCTTGGAGAAAAAATGGACATGAATCATACAAGGTAGAAATGAACCTAAGAACAATTGTCTGCCATCATCCAATACAGCGAGACTCAGTGTGGTGATAAATTTAGATCATGGCTGTGATGCCTTTGGGAGGAGGCCTGGGACACTCCTGAGAGAGGTGCGCACCACAGAAAGAGAAGGACTTGACGTGGGTGTGGATGACCTCACCCACACGGGGTGGGCAGAGTGAGGGGAGAAGAAAAGCTGAGTGTTGAAGGGAAGAAATCACACATTTCAGGTCAGAAAAGGGAGGAATTCCTAAATCATGGCCTGAGAAGGCACTGTGGGGTCAGAGGGAAGCTGAGAACTTGGCATGCCGCTAAGGTCAGCAGGAGAGAACACTGAAGGGCAAGTCCCTGGTCTCAAGAGTCTGTCCTGAGATCTGATGTAGGGGAAACCTGAGAAGCATTTTCTGGATTAGCAACGAGGAATGAAGAGGTCACAATTCCAAACCAGGTTCCCACTGGCATGCTCATGCAGTCAGAATGTGGTGAGCAGGATGTAAGGAAGTGGATGGCTAGGACACATGGTGTCAGGGAAAGCCGTGAGCTTTCCACATACCTATTATGTCGCAGGAGTGAGAAAGAAACTGGCAAGATGTCAAGTCTTGCCCCCATGAAAGCATAAAAAGGTAGTAGCAAGGTGAATTAAAGGCTGCTGGGATTTTTCAGAGGAAGAAATGCAAGGATAATTTTTTTAAAAAAAGACTAGAAAGTACCTAGTTAGAGCTATAGCTGGGATATCATGTGGTTTGATCTGAATTTAGAAAAATTAGCAAGATTAGATAGCTAACGCACTTAAGGAAGGAAATCTGGAAGTAGTAACCTTGAGGAGGACACTTCCTGACATGGTGTGCTTCCTTGTTATTTAAAGATCTTCTGGTCCATTTCTTCTCCTTCCACCTCTGTGCCCATCTCTGAGCTTCCCGTGGTGCCATGTTGGGCCAGAGTGTCCAGAGGTTCACCACCTCCATGGTTCATCACAGCCACCTCCCCGGAGGAGGGCCGGGGGAAGAATTTGCCATTTTCAGTGGAAAACAAGTGGCGGTTACTGGCAATGACTGTGTACTTTGGATCTGGATTTGCTGCTCCTTTCTTCATTGTAAGGCACCAGCTTCTTAAAAAATGAGGATATTTAATTCATCCCTTTAGCAGAATGAAATTTGTTTAGGAGATGTGATGTGAAAATTGGATTAAACTCTTGAACTCTTATTACTAAATAAAAATTTAAATAAATGTGTGACATAAAAAAAAAAGATCTGGTCCATCTGGTCTTCAGAGCCCTTCCCAGCAACACAGTACAAACCCATCACTCACAGTCTCTTCTTTACACAGCTGAACATTTGGAAATGTTTCCACTCAGGAATACCTAGCACATTAAAATTCCTTTTGAGTCAGCTTTGTAAAGTCTTAGCATTTACTTCAACCTGTACTAAGTTGCTGTCTTAGGGTTTCTATTGCTGTAAAGAAACACCATGGCCATAACAACTCTTATGAAGGAAAACATTTAATTGAGACTGGCTTATAGTTTCTGAGATTTAATCCATCATCATCATAGTGGGAAGCATGGCAACATGCAGACAGACATGGTGCTAGAAAAGTAGCTGAAAGTTCTATATCTTGATCCACAGGCAACAGGAAGTAGGCTGTGTCCTACACTGAGGGTAGCTTGAGCATATGAGACCTTAAAGCCTGCCTCCACAGTAACATGTTTCCTTCAACAAGACCACATCAACTCCAACAAGTACATGCTTCCTAATAATGTCACTCCACATAGGCCAAACATTCAAACATGTAAGGCTGTTGGGGCCATTCAAACCACCTCTGCTGTATTTCTGTGTAAATGCACAGAGACAGAGACATGGGCAGGAGATATGGACTACTGCCAAGCCTAGATGTGCAACATACACAAGGTGGGTCTTTAGTTTTGTCCATAGGTGTACCTTTTTTAAAAAATATCATTCAGTTTCTAGCCTTTTATGTTTTGAAACCTATTGTCAATGTTAGCCCTCTCTATTAAGTTTATTCTTTCACAATAGGACCTTGAAGAGAACAAATTTTATTTTTTAAAATAGTCTATGAAAATATCAATAAAGAAGAAAATGACATGGGCATGTGTACACGTGCGTGGCACAGGATAATTCTGTATTCTGTCAAATATGTTTTAAATAAACTCTGATTGGCCAGTAGCCAGGCAGGAAGTATAGGAGGGACAATCAGACAGGAAGTAAAGGTGGGGCAATGAGAATAGAAGTATTCTGGAAAAAAGGGAGCTCTTAAGGCAGTCCTGTCCAGACACTGAAGAAGCAGGATGTGACCTGCCCCACTGAAAAAGGTACTGAGCCATGTGGCTAACATATACTAGAACAATGGGTTAAAATAAGTTATAAAGCTAATAAGAAGCCAGAGCTAATGGGCCAATCAGTTTATAACTTATGGAGACCTCTGTGTGATTTTCTCTGGCACTAAACAGCTAGGGGACCTGGAGGGACAGAAACCCCAACAAACAGGTCCTCATGTTACACGTGTGTGTGTGTGTGTGTGTGTGTGTGTGTGTGTGATTCCTGATTGCCCATCAGAGCATGGTTTTACATACATACACATGAAAGTACTCCATCCACTGGGTGAGGAGGCACATGCCTTTAATCCCAGCACTTGTAAATCCCAGCAGAAGTAAATAGATCTCTGTGAGGCCTAATCTGTAGAGAGTGTTTCAGGACAGCCAGGGTTGTATAAAAAAATTTGTTGCTGGGTCACTCTTCTCTGTCTCTTCAGTCCCCTGGACTGGTTTCTCTCTACCTATTGGGTCTTGCTCGCTAGTTCCCACAGCTGCTTATGAAATAATCACTCTGAGGTTTATCAGTTTCAATTATTTGGGCAATGTCTTAGGCTTCTTACTGGCTAGCTCTAAGCATAAAATTAACTAATTTCTATAGTTTATAATTTATCATGAGGCTTGTGGCTTATTACCTCACATCTTGCTTCTCTGGCGTCTGGCTACATGGCGTCTCCCTGACGCTGCCTTTTCTTTCTCTCTGTATCTTTGTTTGGACTTCCCACCTAGCCTTACTCTGCTGAGCCATTTACCAAAACAGCTTTATTCATCAACCAGTAAAAGCAACACATATGCAGAAGGACCTCCCACACCAACCCTTTCTGTGTGATCTGTGACTTCTGAAGAAGCTTTCTGAATAGTTTGTTTATTTGGTCTGCTGTAATGAAATATCCCTGACTATGTGAATTACAAACAAGAAAAAGAGGCTGTGAAGTCCACGGTCAGGGTTCTGACATTTTCAGTGTCTGGTGAGGGCTCACCTCTTAAATAAAGATGTCTTTCCTGCCCTGCCTTAGTGGAAGGAGCATGCTGGCTCCCTGGCATCACAAATAAACCATTTACCTCTTTACCTTCCAACTTCCTAATTGTCTAATGTCCCCACCATGAGGGTCAGGATTTCAACATATAACCTTCAGAGTATACAAACGTTCAGTCTGCCGTATTCTTCTCGTGACCCCCAAACTCCCGTCTTTGTCCCAGTATCCTCAAAAGTATTAAGCCATTCCAGCGTCAGCTCAAAGTTCGAAGTTCACAGTCTCTAATGTCACCTAAATTAGATGTGAGTGAGACAAAATGGAGGTTGGATTGGTTTTGCGCTAAAGCGCCTTTCGGTTATGAGCATGTGAAATCAGACACGTTGCGTATTTCTAAAACACAGCGATGGGAAATGCGGAGGACAGAAAGTCCCGTTCCAAACAGGAGACGTGGCAAAGAAGAAACAATGGGACAGGTCTCCCCAAGACCAAACCTCACAGTTGAAGAATGATCTTCTTTAGCTCTGTGTTCTGCCTTCCAGGCCCCCTGGGCCTGTGATGCCGCCTTCCACCTGTTCCATGACCTTGGCAGCTGCCTTTCTGCCGCAGCAGGGCCTGGCCCTTCTGGTGTAGCCCACACCAGGGTTTCAGGTCATAGTCTAATAGTTCCTTAGGAACTCGCTCATTCACCATTGGTTTTGTCTAGAATCTCTGGGGTGGTCTCATTCCTAAGGTTGCAATCATCCCAATAGCAGATTCTCTCTGGGATTTTACACTCAGGACTTAGGATGAGCAGCCCCAGTGTTTTCTGAACTGTCCTGAGGTCATTCTGTGTCTTGCTACATCTTTGCATCTGTTTGATGGATGACTAATATCGGAAGGTCATGTGACCATACCATCTCTTTCAAACAGGCTTTCTTCTTGCCCAGCTCTTCTGTTTCCCCATTAATAACATGTCTGTTCTCAAATCTTTTTGTTTAACTTCTTAAATTCTGCTATCACAGAGGGGACCAAGGCATTCCTTCAACACTTAGCCGTCCCCTCAACCAAATATCCAATTTAGTGGTTCAGAAATTCTACCTTCTATAAAAGGTTAAGGACTTGAATATATTTCAACTAAGTTCTTCTTCACTTTTACATGTGGCCTCCTTGTACCAAATATTCTTTAAAAATGTATTTATTTAATTTGTTTTATCTGTTTGCTTACCATGTGCATGCCTGATGTCCAAAGAGTTCCCTGGAGCTGGAGTGACAGCTGGTTGACAGCTACCATGTGAGGGCTAAGGGTTGAACCAGGTCCTCTGGGAGATCGGCCAGTGCTCTTGACTGCTGTGCCATCTCTCCAGCTCCTCCACACTTCTTTGAAAATTTTAAGAAAACAGATGGTTTCTCCATTGTCGCTCCCACTTTCTTTCCCTCTCCTCTCCTCTCCTCTCCTCTCCTCTCCTCTGCTCTCCTCTCTCTTCTCTCTTCTAAGCTTTGCCTACAATTGCCACAATTGTTTATTCAAGGCAGTGTAGACTTTTCTAACATACATGGGGAACATTCTCAGGCTCCACCATTACCCAGTTCTACAGCCTCGTTCATATTTTCGGGTATCTGTTACATCAGCACAATCTTGGTAACAAATTTCTGTTTTAATCTGTGTGATTTGCTATAACAAAATAGACTGGGAGGTTTGCAGATAATATCAACCTGTTTCTCACAGTTCTAGAGGCTAGGAAGTCCAAGCTGGGAAAGTTGGTATCTGCTGGGGACATCTTTTCACTGTCCTCACACAAAAGCAGACTGAGGGAGTCTGGGGCCCCTTGATCAAGACATCACCCTCATGACCTAATCACTTCTTGAAGCCCTGCCTTCTTACTCCACTATCTTGGAAGTTTAGATTTTTGCATGAATTGGGGGAGGGGCAGACACACTCAGATACTCAGATGATGACAGCAATTTCAGTGAGGGGAACTGAGATCACAGGTCTCTTGCCATTTAGCAGCCAGTCCCCAAAGAGTGGGAGGAACACACACACACACACACACACACACACACACACACACACACACACAGAGAGAGAGAGAGAGAGAGAGAGAGACAGAGACAGAGACAGAGACAGACAGAGACAGAGATCTGACCGCATTAGCTCTGGAAAAGTAAGGATTCCTAATTGTTGGTGTCACTTTGCCAGCCTATCCAGATGAAGAATTCAGTCAGTTTTGCAGATGTTCAAACTCAAAATACCAAATAGTCCCATCTGTAGCAATAGCCAGATATGAGATTTTTTCAGTTTGTTCTTGAGTCCTTTGGCATAACTGTGGCCCAGTCTGCCAAGTTTGTGGCCCTAAACCACCGGTTTTATGAAGAGTTATCGGGCTGATCCTGGAAGGGGCTTTTCCAACCTAGAGATTTGTAGATTTGTTTCTCTTAAGCTTCACACAGGAATGACTGCTCCCACTTTTATAACTTATTTAATTAGAATAGAGAAATAAAAAAAGACTCAACAGTATCAACAAATCCTCCCAAACTGAGACAGATTAAGCAAATTTACATTCTGAGAAGTCAACCCGGCAGCGTCCACCCGCAGCGCTGGAGCTGACTGCCTATAGGAGCTTCTCTTCCCACACCACCTCCATTCCCAGGGCACTCTGCCTCACCCTGGTGTGCACACAGCTTCCCTCCTTCCTGTGAACTCTCTCAGCCCTCCAGCTCATTCCCCTTCCTTCCTATCAATCCCTTGATACCTAGAGACTTCCCGCCTGGGACCCCAATGGCTACGCCTAACAGGGACTCAGGTAGGTGAAA
The DNA here is from genome assembly GCF_000317375.1 of Microtus ochrogaster. Lineage (NCBI taxonomy): Eukaryota > Metazoa > Chordata > Mammalia > Rodentia > Cricetidae > Microtus > Microtus ochrogaster. Next base: position 7,880,017 of record NC_022017.1, read on the forward strand.
CCCAGCCTGTCCTCTGCTTCAGTCTCACGATTCTTCCCTTAGCCCCATCGCAGTCGGTTTACAGGTCCCCCATTCCCACCTTAAATCCATTCACTTGAGACCTCAACTTTTGGTTTAGGTCCTGTGTCCCCCGAAACTTTACATTCCTGTTTCTACAGATCATTCTTTGATTTACTGCAACCTACTTGCAAGATGCTTTCTTCCCAGCACAACCCCAACTCCCTGGTGACACCACCTCTTGGTGTGGACGGGATCCCCTTAACTCCCTCAGCCTTTCCCTCCACTCCTCTCTCCCAACCACAGGCCTGCAGGAGCACTCTGTATCTGGTTACCCAGAACCACCACACTATCCTAAGAAGAGGGCAGCTGAAATCCAGGGACAGAATACCTACCTACAAAGATGAGACCAGATACCAACAACTAGAATCATCTCAACTATTCCAGTCCCAGATGTCTAGACACCAGTGCAAGACACAAACATTAACAGCCAAGACAGCATGCCTCCATCAGAACCCAGTAACTCTACTAGACAGGCTCTGAGAAATGTGATCCAGCTGAAGGAAGAAACAAGGACTTCAGAGTAGCAGTTGTGGATATGTTCAAGGCTCTTAAAGAAGATATGAACAAATCCCTTAAGTCTGTGAATATGTAAAGAATATAATGAAGTACTGAAAACAGTTCAAGACACAAAAGTAGAAATGAAATCACAAAAGAAAACCCAAACTGAGAGAAAACTAGAAATGAAAAATTTAGGAAAGTCAAGCAGAATCTCAGATCTCAAATCACCAAAGACATGGAAGAGAGGATCTTAGGCATTGAAGACAAGGCAGAAGAAACTAATACCTCAACCAAAGAAAATGTTATATCTAAAAAAAAAAAAATAAAAAATAAAAAAAATAAAAAAAAAGAAAATCCAATCATAAGGTATCCAGGAAATCTGGGACACTATGAAAAAACCAAATCTATCAATTAGAGGAATAGAGGAAGAAGAAGAAATCCAGATCAAAAGCATAGAAAATATATACAACAAAATGATAGAAGAAAATTTCCATAACCTAAAAAGGAGATGGCTTCCATGTACAAGAAATATGTAGAACAACAAATAGACAGGATCAGGAGAGAAATTCTCTAAAACACATAATAATCAAAACAGTGTACAGAACAAAGAAAGAATATTAAAAGCTGCAAAGAAAAATGACCAACATGTAAGACAGACCCATTAGATACCTGACTTCCCATTGAAATCTCTAAGAACCAGAAGGGCCTAGATGGATGTTCTACAAACTCTAAGAGATCACAGGGTCCAGCCCAGAACACTACACCCAGAAAAACTATCAGTCACTATAGACAGAAAAACATATGTCATGATAAAACCAAATTTAAGCAATATCTACCTCTATAGCACCTCTATAGAAGGTTCTAGAAGGAAAGATTCATCTGTGAAAAGGTTAACCATATCCAAAAAAAAAAAAAAAATCCCAGACCAGTAAATCAAAAGAGGGGGGAACCCTACAGCATAACAACTAAATAATTGGAATCAATAAATATCACTCATTGATAACTCTCAACCCTAATCATTTCAATTCTTCAACAACAACAACAAGAAAAAAGACACAGACAAACAGAATGAATTAATAAATGGAATCCATCTTTCTCCTGCTCCAAGAAACACAATTTTTCATCAAGGATAAGCAGCACCTCAGTGTAAAAGGATGAAGAAGATATTCTAAGCCAATTGACCTAAGAATCAAGCAGATATGGCCATTATATTACCTGACAAAACAGACTTTAACCCAAAACTAATCAAAAGAGTTAAGAAAGGAATTTTAAAAAGCCTTTTAGAATTGTATTAAAAAGAAAACACAATGTACCCAAACCTATGAGACACAATGAAGGTGGTTCTAACAGACAAGTTTGTAGCACAAGTTGCCTACATTGAAAAAAAGAGAGATCTCATATAAACAACTTAATGGCACACCTGAAAGCTTTAGAACAAAAAAGAAATAACACTCAAAATGAGTAAATGGCAAAAAATAAATTCAAAACTGGAATCAATAAAATAGAAGCAGATAAACAAAAAAATCAATGAAATGAAGAATTGGTTCTTCGTTGAGAAAATTCATTGGTTCTTTTTTGAGAAAAATCAATAAGACTGATGAAACTTTAGGCAATTTTGCTTAAAGGTAGAAAGAGAAGATCCAAATAAGAAAATTAGAGGTGAAAAGGGCACAGCAATAGACACCAAAGAAATCCAGGGACTCGTTAGGACATACTTGAAAAATCTGTACTCCACAAAACTGAAGAACTTAAAAGAAATGGAAAAAATGTCTTGATATATATATAACCTACCAAAGTTAGATTAAGATCAGATAAGCAACATAACCAGACCTACAAACTTTAGTAAAATAAAATCTGTAATTAAATGTGTCCCAATCAAATAGCCCAGGGCCAAATGGATTCAGCTAAGAATTCTATCAGATCTTCAAAGAGGAACAAACACCAATACTCCTCAAATTATTCTGCAAAATGAAAATGGAAAGAACATTGCTTCATTCTTTTTACAAGGTTATAATTATCCTTATACCTAAACCACACAAAACATCATTGAAAAATGGAAATGATAGGCCAATATCCTTTATAAACATTGAAGTAAAATTTCTCAAAAAAACCCTTACAAACCAAACACAAGAACACATCCAAGATTATTTACTGTAATCAGGTGTGCTTTGTTTCAGAGATGCAGGTATGATTCAACATACATAAATCAATAAATGTAATCTACATATAAACAAATTGAAAGAAAAAAAAGAAAAAAATTACATAGTCAGCTCTATAGATGCAGAAAATGCCTTTGACAAAATCCAACATCCCTTCATGATAAAAGTCCTGGAGAGACTAGGGATACAAGGGACACAGCTCAACATAATAAAAGCAATATACAGCAACCCCATAGCCAACATCAACATCGATCTGAAGGAGAAACTCGAGGCATTTCCACAAAAATTAGGAACAAGATAATACCTATCCAATATTGTACTTGAAGTCTTAGCTAGAGCAATAAGACGACTGAAGGAAATCAAGGGAATACAAATATCTTGTTGTTTTTGAGACAGGGTTTCTCTGTGTATCCCTGGCTGTCCTGGAACCACTTGGTAGACATCACAGAGATCTGTCTGCTTCTGTCTCCTGAATGCTGGGAGTAAAAGCATATGCCACCACTGCCCAGCTTGCTAATATCTTTATTTGCATATAATATGATTTTTATATGCAATAAACCCTTAAAATTCTAACAAGAAACTTTCCACAACTGATAAAAAGTTTCAGCAAATTAACAAGATACAAAATTGACAAATAAAAGTCAGAAGCCTTTTTGTATATAAATGGTACAAACAGAGAAAGAAATCAGGGAAACAATACCTTTCACAATAGTCTCAAAAAGTAAAATATCGTATCATATCTTATCATAGTTCTAAGCAAGCTTGTGAAAGACTGCATAATAAAAACATTAAGACATTGGAGAAAGGAATTGAAAAAGCTATCAGAAGATGTAAAGATCTCACATGCCCTTGGATCGGTAGTATTTATATAGTGAAAACTGTCACCCTAGAAAAAGCAATCTAACGATTCAATAAAATCTCCATATAAAGTTCAGCAGAATTCTTCACAGGAATTGAAAGAACAATTTTAAGCTCCATATGGAAACACAAAAATCCAGGATAGCTACAACAATCCTGAATAATAAAAGGACTGCTGGAGGTCTCACCATCCCCAATTTTAGGTTGTACTGCAGAGCTATAGTAATAAAAACAGCAGAGCTATAAAAACAGGCATATTGATCAAGGAAATAAAACTGAAGATCCAGATGTAAATCCACACAACTATGAACACCTGATTTTTTTTTAAATAAAGAAGCCAGAAATACACTGGAAAAAAGACAGCATCTCAAAATAATGGTGCTGGTCATTACATTGGATGACAGCATATAGAAGAATTCTTACAGATTCATATTTATTACCCTGCATAAAACTCAGTTCCACATGGGTCAAGAACCTCAACATAAAACTAGATACAATACAATAAAATGAACCTAATAGAAGAGAAATTAGAGGATAACCTTGAACTCACTGACACAGGGAAGACTTTCTGAACAAAACACTGACAGCACAGACACTAAGAACAACAATCAATAAGTGGGACCTCATGAAACTGAAAATAGATGGGCTACAAAATGGGAAAATATCATTACCAATTACATATCTGGTAGACAGTTAATATCTGAAATACATTGTTGGGACCAGCCAACTTGTCTAACCAAACACAGACAATAGAATCAGGAGGGCTTCCAGTGAATACTGTAACAGCCTTGACTTCATTTCTTATAACTCTTATATACCCAAAGCAAAAGGGGAGGGCAAAAGACTTCTTTACCAGTGTTACAAGGAACAAACATGTAATTACCTCCCAATACTCAAAACATCTAGTAACCACACCCTTAGTCAAACATCCTGTTATTTGGCCTTGAGGACCTACGCTTCTACTAGCCACACCTTTGGCCAAACATCCTGTTATTTGATCTTGACAAACTTGAACTCTCTGACCTTAAGTCAAGATGGAAGCAGTCACCGTGGGCTCCCACAATACATAAAGAACTCGACATCAAGAAACAACCCAATTAAAAAACAGGCACAGAAACTAAACAGAGAGTTCCCAAAAGATGAAACACAAATGACTGAGAAACACTTAAACATATGTTTAACATCCTTAGTCATCAAGGAAATGTGAATTGAAACTACTTTGAGATTTTATCTTACACCAGTCAAAACAACGAAGATCAATAAAACAAATGATTATTCATGCTGACAAGGATGTGGAGTAAGGGGAACACTCTTATCAGTTGTTTGGAGTGCAAATTTGCATATCCACTATGGAAATTAGTGTGGTGGTTTCTCAGGAAGCTGGTAATGTATTTACTTCAAGAACCAGCTATACCATGCCTGGGTATGTACCCAAAGGCTACATTATTATATCCTAGTACAGTGACACTTGGACATCCATGTTCATTGCCACTCTATTCAGAGTAGCCAGAAATTGGAAACAGCCTAGATGTCCCTCAACAGAAGAATGAATAATGAAAATGTGTTACACTTACACACTGGAATATTATTCAGTTGTTAAAAAAATCATGAAATCAAAATTTTAAAAAAACCCAAATTATAGTAAATTATTAGAACTATAAAAAATTATCCTGACTCAAAAAGACAAATGTGGTATGTATTTGCTTATATGTGGGTGTTAGCTTTTAAGTTTTCAATAGTCATGCTATGACCTATATAACCACAGAGGTTAGGTGTAGAGTCAGGGATTACAGGAGGGGATGAAGGAAGGAATGGGAAGTAGAATATGTAACTATGGAGAGACAGTGCAAGACTAGAATGGAAGGGTTAAATAGAGAAGGGGAGGGAAGAAGTGGGTAAGGGAGGGAGTACAAGAGGGCCAGCTAACACTAAGGGCCATTAAGGGGTCATTTGGAGACCTAATACAGTAGAAACTATTTAAAACATGTTCATATATGAAGGAATATCAGTGGAGTCATCTAATAAAGGGTGAGACAAAACCCCAACTAGATATCTTTCACTACAAAGAAAAACCTTCAAGACCAGGAATGGGTTACATCTAATTGAGTTGTTGGCCAAAGGAGCCCAATGAAAATACCCAAACAACTCAGACTACTGACAAGGTTATTGGTTGCTCTCTTCAAGCTGATGGTAAGGCCCTGTTGATGAAGACAACACTTACATGTATTATTGAACACAGAGGATTTGAGCTGGTGATTAAAGCAGTAATTCTCAAGCTGTGGGCTGTGACCCCTTTGATGGTTGAGCTATCCTTCCACAGGGGTCACATATCATATATCTTATATATCAGATATTTAAATTATGATTTACAACAGTACCAAAATTACAGTTATGATGTAGCAACAAAAATAATTTTATGGCTGTGGGTCACCACAACACAAGGAACCATATTAAAGGATCACAGTATTAGGAAGGTTGAGAACCACTGATCTAAAGCCTTCACCCCTTTGCCTAGTGTTTGTTCATGTTACTTGAATGTACTCTTCACACTTCCAGAGGAGAAAGGTAACCACCAGCTCAACTATAAACCTTGCAATCTACATTGGTGGGTAACCTGTATGATATGCTGGTTCAATAGTTGCACAAATGTTATGGGAGTAACCAATCAGTATTTGATTAGATTTAAGGTCTGTAACATGAGATAGAACCCATGTCTGACACTGCTCCAGGGGCCAAGAACCTGAAACTAGATAGGCATGGGCCTAAGGGAAAGCCAGATACTATTACTCTGCTAAAGGAATAGAGCAGTAGAACAATTCCTAACCATATTCTACTATACCCGCAGATCACTGCTGCATATCACTTAGTCAGTTTTGGAGAAGCTTCCTCCTGCAGTGGGTGGGAATTAGCACAGACACCCACAATTGACAATGTACAGAAAGTGATAGATCTTGGAATATTCAATCTTAAATAGGATGTCTTCATCGAACCCCTCCCTGCAGGGCTCAGGGAACTGACAACACACATATGAATTTACAAAGACTCTGGCAGCGTGCATACGGCCTGCATAGGTTCAAGCCAGACAGGGTCCTTGTGGTGAGAGTGGAGAGTGGACATAAACTCCTATCACTAATTAAGAAGCTATCTCAAACTGACATCTATTTACAAAGAAAAAGTTTGTTTCCTCCAATGGAGTTTCACTGGGCATACAAACCAAATTTGAGTGCAGACTCTATGCCCAGCAGTAGATGACCAACACAAGACCAAGCTAGTGGTAGTTTTGGAGGGTTTTAATTTTATTATTATTATTTTTTGTTTTATAAAACTTTCTTTGGGACTTTTTTTAATTACAAATCTTTTGCTTGTATATTATGGCTTCTAATTTTATAGTTTTATGTATTTTGTTTTGTCTTTGGTGTGTGTTTTTTGTGTTTCTCATGTTTTTTTTTTCTTTCTTTTAGTTAATTAATGTTTTTGCCTGTTGCTTTTACAAAGAGAGCGAGAAAGCAGGAGTGGAGTTGGGTGGGTGGGGAGGTGGGGAGGTGAAGAGGTGGGAGTTGTGGAGTTGGAGAGGTGGGGAGGTGAGGAGTTGGGTAGGTGGGTAGGTAGGTAGGTAGGTAGGTGGGAGGTGGGAGGTAGGGAGGTGAGGAAGTGAAGGGTGGGGAG
>NC_022017.1:7887412-7891026 GCF_000317375.1 Microtus ochrogaster
GTGGAGTTGGGTAGGTGGGGAGGTGAGGAGTTGGGGAGGTAGAGAGGTGGGGGTGGGGAGGTGAGGAGTTGGGGAGGAAAGGGGTGGGGAGGTGGGGAGATGAGGAGTTGGGGAGGTAGGGGACATGGGGGGTGGGGACATGGGGAGTTGGGTGGGTGGGGAGGTGGTGAGGAGATGAGGGAGAGGAACCTGTAATCAGAATTTATTGTATGAAAAAAAGAGCAGAATTTATTGTATGAAAGAAATATTAAGAAAAAACCAAAATTCTACACAAGGAGAATATAGGAGACAGTCTCTGTAATTGTTAAAGATAAACCCACTCCTCTTCCTGTTGCAGGAAGAGAGGCCTCTGGAGGCCAGACTCAGGTCATCAAAGTGTAAGCAAAGGATGCCTGAGTAACGAATGAGCAAACAAAGCCAGTTTTCTTCTAGTTTTCGTTATGGATATGTAAATTCAATTTTGTGTATATTAAAGTAGCAAGAATCATTTTTGCATTGCCAAAGAAGCCATGTGTTATACCTTTGAGGAAGTAATTGTGAAGATTGCCTGTTTTTTTTTAATTCCGTTGACCCTTAATACAATAAGACTTAAATAGATTGGTCACCAAATATATCTGTCAAACTGAACAGCTTAGAAAACGTGACTTTTTTTCTAATTATTTTCTTGGGTAAAGGATTTCTATGACCACATTTTAAAAAAATTCTTTTTAAAACTGAAGTAAATCATTCAATTATCATGTTATGTAGCAAGTAAATTTTTACTACTCTACATTTAAAAAAATCAAATCCTTCCTCTTAAAAAAGTAACTTAAATCAACAAAAAGAAATTAAAATACTCTGTGACAAAAATTTTAAATGGTTTAATACTTTCCTCAAGGGAAATTTCTTAAGAAATAAGAGCTGTGAATTAAATTTTCTCATATCAACATATTAAGTTTTAATAATGTGACTCCTCTAAGCTCAGGTCTATTTCAGTAACTATCTGAGGGAGCCAACCATCTTGGTCTTCAAATGACTGACACTTGGATTCATCCCATTCACAGCCGACTCCCGTATCCTATGTAACATGACCCCAGCTTTCCATTTAGAACTGGGAATTCCTTTAACCCAATCCAGCCTCATGTTGCCTTCATCTGGCACTGCCCAGCCTGTGCCCAGCCTCTTTTCTCTCACTGAGAACCATGCTGCCCTCCACCTCCCCCTACTCCCACCTCTCGACAATGTTCTCCTATTGCATCATTGTTACAGAGAAGGCCAGGCAAAGAGTGAACATTTCCTTATTCATCCTTGGGAAAGAACTAGAGGCTCCTTACAGTCAGGTCACCATCTATTCTCCCAAAGGAAATGTTTTATGTCACTATGATTAATTTGACAATTAGAACACTGACTGCTGATTCTATGGCACCCAGGAGCCTACCTTATCAAGGGAAAGTGTTCAAATTTCCCTTGACAATTAAAAACGTTCCTCCTGAAAATTAGATTCTAAACTTAGGGAGCACAAATCTAAAGCTGTCTCTTCTACCTAAAACAATCTTTGGGACTTTCCAGATAACCTCTGAAAAATTATAAATGCTGTTTAGTAGGTTTTCTGCCACCCCCATAAGTTTCTCAGCTGAAGCGGTAAGCCAGATCAAGCTGAACTGAAGAAGTATAAAAAAAAGGTTTATTAAGCAAAGCAACTCCTGGGTGGGTTCTCTCATCCAGAGACAGAGCCCAGAGAAGTTGTGCACCCACATTAAAGCAGGGAGATTTATAGACTGCAGGCGAGGGGTGATCTTGTGTTGCCACAAGCTAGGTTTGAGCCCAAGTATGATCAAAAGCTGACCACTTAGGTGGCTCAGGTGGGGACTTGTGTGGTAGTGGCATTAGGGGCAGAAGTTGCAGTAGTGGCCAAGAATGTGAAATTGGGCTTTCTGGATTCTGTTCTTCGTTATGAGACTCTCTGAGCTGATGGGGTTTGGAGAGAGAGAGGTGTGTGTGTGGTGGGGGGGAGTGGGGCTTTCTGGACTGTTCCCCTACTTGTGAATCAAGATTTGGGATCACAGTAGCTGCTCCAGCTGCCTGGCACTATGCCTTCTCTCTGTCATCATAAACTCTAACCCTCTGGAAAAGCCCAATTACATTCTTTCTAAGTTGCCTTGGTCATGGGGTCTGATCACAATAGAAAAGTAGGAGAGGGCAAGAGTAATAAGAATGTATTATATACCTGCATTTAATGGGGGGGAGTCTTCTGTTTTGTGTTAATTTTATTGGTTAAATAAAGAGACTGCCTTGGCCCTTTAATAGGACAGAAAATTAGGTAGGCAGAGTAGACAGAACAGAATGCTGGGAGAAAGAAAGCCGAGTCAGGCAGTCGCCATGACTCTCCTCTCTGAAATGGATGCTCGTTAGACTCGTCCCGGTAAGCCACACTCAAGTGGCAATACGGATATTAAAAATGGGTTAGATCAATATGTAAGAGCTAGCCAATAAGAGGTTATAACTAATAGGCCAGCCAGTGTTTAAATGAATACAATTTGTGTGTTGTTATTTCAGGGCATAAGCTAGCCAGGCGGCTGGGTGGCAGGAACATAGCCCGCTGCTCCTACTACATGCATTAAACAAAAATTATTTAAAGTATAAGGTGGAGAGCAATAAAGGAAGAAAGCACATGCCATAAACCTCTGGTTCCTATATGTGCACACATAGGCTCACACATGTACACATGCATGTATACCACACACACACACACACACACACACATACAAAACTTCTGAGAAGCCGTTGTATACTTCCTTATGCTTGTCCGAAGCCTGTAGTATGTTTCTTTTCATGATTCGATAGTATTAGGTAACTGTAGATGGAATTGTGTCCCACTGGGTCCCACAGACTTTCAGTCCCAAATAAACACACTGAGGCTTATATTACTTATAAACTGGTTGGCCTATTAGCTCAAGTTTATTATTAACTAGCTCTCACAACTTAAATTAACCCATAATTCTTATCTATGTTTAGCCATGTGGTTTGGTAACTTTCTCAGTAAGGCATTCTCTTGCTTCCCCTGTGTCTGGCTGGTGACTGCATGTCTGCCTTTCCTCTTCCCAGAATTCTCTTAGTCTGGTTGCTCCCTCTTATACTTCTTGCCTGTCTACTGGCCAATCAGCATTTTATTAAACCAATATGAGTGACAGATCTTTACAATGTACAAGAGCATTATCCCACAGCAGGTAACCACAATACCAGCAGTCACAACCCCCATTATTTAAATCTTCCTTTAATTTTGCTGTAACTTGTTTCAATCTAAAAGTTTTATTAGAGATGCCTGTCAAACCTCATAAATACCTTACTCTAATCTTTGTTTTTTTTTATTAAAATGTAGAAGATTTTAATCTGTTTAATATGTATAGTCAATTACATCCACATGAGTATATGATGCCGGCATCGGGCAGAGGACCAGGCGACAGCAGAATGGTAGCGATTGCATTGTCATCATTTGCTGTTTTTACTGCCTGAGTTCATCTGCCATGCATGTGTTAGCAACACCAAAAATAAAATGTAGCATACTTTAAATCTGATTATATATATATATACATGTATATATATGTATGTATATATATATGTATGTATATATATAT
>NC_022017.1:7891383-7892067 GCF_000317375.1 Microtus ochrogaster
AGCTGAGCAAATTCCTGCCCTTTCTGCCTCAGTTTCCCACATCTCACAATTCCAAGGGGTGAATTCTAACAGACCAAAGTCTGCAGAATGGCTTTCTTGAATTTAAGGGATGAAGCCACTCCTCCCACTTCCAAACACTAGCTGAAGTTGGGGACAAGACAGTGCAGTATGGGTGTTGTACTCAATGACAAAGCTCCGTGTCCCTCCAGATCAGGTGGGTGGCAGCAGCTGTCAGGGGAAACTTGTCTTCAGCTTGTCAGCCAGTCTCTTCAGAGCCTGTCCCCTAAAGTGCTAGCTCCAGAACTCAGTCCCTAAGAGTTCTCCCATTGAGCCAACCTCTCTATGGCTTCGGGTCACCTTATATAATAGCTACCACAGATAGAAAGATCACTGTACACACTACAGTATCTGACATACATATTATATCACATGTGGTACCTACATCACAGGATTCTTTGCATTTATTTATCTATTTATTTACTCATTTACTTATTTATTTTTTAATTAATTAATTAATTAATTAAAAATTTCTGCCTCCTCCCTGCCACTGACTCCCATTTCCCTCCCCCTCCCTCATCAGCCCAAAGAACAATCAGGGTTCCCTGACCTGTGGGAAGTCCAAGGACCACCCACCTCCTTCCAGGTCTAGTAAGGTGAGCATCCAAACTGCCTAGGCTCCCCCAA
>NC_022017.1:7892752-7911437 GCF_000317375.1 Microtus ochrogaster
AACTAGCTCTGTAGACCAGGCTGGTCTCGAACTCACAGAGATCCGCCTGCCTCTGCCTCCCAAGTGCTGGGATTAAAGGTGTGCGCCACCATCGCCTGGCCTCTTCTTCTTTTTTTTTAACCTCATACTTGGAGGTCGGAAGCATCAGAGCATGCCACCTCAGCCCAGTTCTCGTCTTCATCCCTTACTGTTGCTTCGCTCTGGGGCTCCACCCTAATTGCTCCTCTCTTCCTGGATGACGTCATCAATCCTCATTGCTCCAACAGCCATCTGATGGCTAATACTTCTCCAATTTGCACTCCTAGCCCAGTCACTTCTATTTGAACTTTATTATCCTATTTTTGTTTTAAAAGAAACCAGACCAACTGTCAAAATGTCACTACTTAGGTTTATGTGCCAGAGATTGGAACAGCATCAACTTCCTGTGATAATGCTGATTTGTCTCTTTTGTACTCTTGTTGATGATTTGATTAATAAAGTTGTTTGAGTTTTTATTTCTACTAAGTCAAGGCCTGAACAAATGGGATAATTACCATATGATAGTCATGTGGTTTAATGAAGTAGAACCTCAAAATCCTGAAGGATTGCAAATGTGTCATATGTAGTGGTCAGGAAAAGCTTAGTGGTCGGTAGACTGAGGAATATTTATGCCCCTCTTATTAAGACAGGGCAGATTCTACCTAGTGGTAGTCAAAGTCTGAAAGAAAATGCACAGTGCAGAGATAGGATGCTTTTTAAAATTATGATTTTTAACTATGATAGATTGTATAGAGATAGGTTCCGCATTTGCACAGAGACCAAGAGCCACACCAAGGCAGGATGGCACCCACACAGGTAAGGGAGTGCATGTGGACTCTGCACAGAGACCAAGAGCCACACCAGGGCAGGCCTGGCACCCCACTCAGGTAAGGGAATGCATGTGGACTCTGCAACCCCACCCAGGTCTCTCCTCCCTTCACATTACATCTCTTTATTCATTATCTAATTTCAGTTTAGTGGACCAGCTTTGTCCTGTCTTCTCCTTCTCTCTTATTTTCTTTCTAACAGGCTTCCTGAAGGACTTAGACGGGGGACTCTCACTGTCTCTGCTTCTCCAGTGCCAGGATAGTTTTCACGAGTGGATACACTTCTACACCTCTTTCTCTTTTCATCTACCTTTAGCTGGAGCTGCCTGACATCACATTTTCATCTTTATTGTCCTCATCTTCTACTTATTTCCCCTTTTATTTTTCTGTTATTTCATGATCACTAAACTTCCTCTATGCATTGCCTTTCCATCCCTACCCTTAGTAACTAGTATCCTAGTATACACTGTCCTATTTTTGTCCTGTTATTCCCCCCACCACCAAAATTATTGAACTTGTCAAGTAAGTTGTTTAGAATTGACTACTACTGAACTCTCATGTGAGGCATATCCATCTCTGTGGTTGTAATTAGTGTTCTACTATTTGATTATAACTGGGTATAACTGTGCTCAAAGCACAGGGGTCATGGGCTCAGGTATTGAGCTGCACCCCAAGTCCCATGGGTCGAAAGGACTTCTTGACCCTACTACAATCGAGTCCCACTTGAACACTGAAGATACTTCCATTGAAGCAAGACAGTAATTAAAGGAAAATCCAACCCAGGGTGTAATCCCAGATGCACAAGTCCCAATATAGAAACACATGAGACGTGAACACTCAGCAGTGTGACTCTTCTGGAAATTAATAGTGCTATAGCAGTGGACTCCAACGAGAATGAGTTACAGGAAATTCTGGACAAGTAATTTTAACAAATTATTATAAGAGCACTTGGTGAAATAAAAGAAGACATGAGTAAAATCTTGTGTGAATTAAAAAACCACTCACACAAACAACTGGATAAAAGAAAGTCAGGGCAGAGTATAAAAGAAAATTTAAGAAACAGGTAGAAATACTGAAAAATCAAATTGAAATTTTGGAAATGAAAAGATCAATAAGTAAAAACAAACAGACAAACAATAAACCTAGGTGGAAAGTCTCACCATTAGCACTGATGAAATGGAGTATTTAATATCAGGGCTTTAATAAAAAGTGAATGAATTAGAGCACTCAGGTAATGAATAGATAACATAAGAGAAAAGTGTAAACAGAAACTATGGGAGCCATGTCCACAACTGCAAGTCATGGGACTAGACCAGGGAGAAGTGCAAGCTAAATGTATAGAAAATATGTTAATAAAATCATAGCAGAAAATTCCCCAGGCCTAGGGGAAGTGATGGTCATCCAGTCTCAGAGGCATTTAGAACATCAAAGAGACAGAACGGAAAATGATCTTTTAATGTCACATTATAGTTAAAATGTCAAGCATATAAAATAAAGGAGAAATACTGAAAATTCCAAGAGAGGAGCATCAAATCACGTGAAAGATAAAAAGCATCAGAGTAGCAGCAGGTAAGGCAGAGGCATGGAATGTTATATTTAAAGTGCTGAAAGACCGCAACTATCAATGCAGATTATTATACCCAACAGAGCTATCCTTTGTAACTGAAGAAGAAAGAAAAACGTTCAGTGAGAAACATAAACCAAAGTAATTCATGACCACTAAGTCAGGACTGTGGAAGACATCTGAAGGAATTCTATACACTGGAAGGAATGATAAACACATGCATGAGTACACAAGAGTGAATAAATTACATCAGAACGGTAAATAAGTAACTGATTAGGAAAGTATTAAACATCCATATGACCATGAAATGACAAGAATCAACATAGCTCTCAGTAATAACTTTGAATGTGAATTGTCTCAATTCCATAATCCAAACACAAGGACTAGCAACTTATATTTAAAATAGGATCCATGTATTTGTTACCTACAAGAATCCTGACTGACAAACACTTAGGGTAAAAGGATGGAAAAGATAATCCAAGGAAATGGAACTAGAAAGCTAGAAGGTGTGGAAATACTAATATCTGATAAAATAGACTTTAAGCCAAGATTAATCAGACAAGATTTTTAAAAGTCATTCATGTTAACTAAAGGAGTGACCCATGAGAACATTACCATGATAAATGCATATGCACTGAATGTTGGTGTGTCTAACTTCATAACATTAACACTACTGTTTGGAGAGGCACTAAATGACCTCAATATTATAAAAGCACATAACTCCAACAGCCCATGTTCATCAAAAGAATGATCATGCAGGAAAAAAATAAGGTAACAGCCCCGAAGTTAAATGACATTCTAGATCAAATGGACTCAAGATCACCTACAGAATGTTCCACTCCAACACTGCAGAATGCATATTCTTCTTGGGAGATCTGGGAACTTTTTATACATTAGGTTATGCTTTTGATTTCAAAAAGTCTTAACAAATGCAAAATCTGAAACCATTTCTTGTATTCTGTCTAATCACAAGGGAATAAAATTGGAAACCAGTAAGAGAATTTGAACAAACTGGTTTAGATTGAACACCACACTGTTGAAAGAAGAATGGCCGTCAAACACACCAGCAGGAAAATATGAAATGCCAGGAATAGAACGAAATGAAAACACAGTTTTTAAGGACATGTGGGAGACCATGAAAGTTGATCTGTGGGGTAAATGCATAACTATAAATGCCTACATTCAACAAAACAAAACAGAGAGATCTTAAATAACTTCATGATACAGCTCAAGGTCATAGATAAAAAAGAAGTAAAACCTAGAACATAGTAAAACAGTGCACAGAAAAATAATAAAGAACAGACAAATTAATAACCTTGAAGTGAGAAGAATAAAAAATGAATGAAATCAAGACAGGTTTTTGAAAAGGTAAGACTGACAAACTCTCAACCAAACTAACAGAGAGAGAGAGAGAGATATTAATCAAATTAGACATCAATGAAACTCAAAGAATTTTTAGAAAATATTTTGAAGAGCTTATGTTGCAAAAATTGAGAATACAGAAAAACTTCTAGACACATATTCATCCATTCATTCATCATTTACGCCCTGGAAATGCTTAAGCGTGCATGAACATCCCGTTTATGGCGGTTCTCCAGTTGTTCCTATCCTGGGAAGTTCTAGATGCTTGTGTTGTTGTCATACCCAAGATTCTACAGTCTTCCTTTATGCTGTCTACCCAGTGTTTGGTTTTTTGTTGGGGGGGGGGCGCTTTCTCTTTGCTTTATCCTGTGCACTCCTCCAAGCAATACTATCTTCAGGTATCTGCTGTCATTCATTCTCATAATATGGCTGAAATATCTCAAGCCCCATTGTCGTATTCTGTAGTTTATGCTCTTCGGTAGATGGAGATGTTTCTTAATGTCATCATTGCGCAGTCTATCTCTTTATGTGATGCTTAGAATCCTCCTGAGACATGCCATCTCAAACACATTAAGTCTCTGTTCTGCTGAAAGTCCGAATGAGCTGTAGGGCATGGTGAATAGAGTGGTGGGAGTCAGTGAAAGCCCTGGTGTGAAAGGAAACATTGGGAAGACTGAGATGCTCCCTATGCTACACATGGGAAGGGCGCACAAGGACTTTACCATTGTATTAAAGAATCAGAACCTCAAGCTAACAGTCAACTTTGTCTATCTGGGAGGAAACCTCAGTTCAAAGGAGGGAACTATTTCAAATGTCAAGAGACAGATAGGGATAGGGAGGGCTGCATTTCAGGTACTAGGAAAGGTTTGGTCAGCAAGAGACATAGCTATAACAACAAAATTACAAGTATATGAGACACTTGTCTTGAACTGCCTTTTTTTACAACTCTGAAACCTGGACATTGAAACACTCCTCAGAACAGTGGTTCTAGACACATATAACCTACCAAAATTAAGCCAAGAGGGATAAAATCTTAAGTAAATATATAACAAGCAATAAGATTGAAGCAAAAACAAACCTCAGACTCAGGTGGGTTCACTGCTGAATTCTGTCAGTTTTATCAATTCTTTACCGAACCAACACCAACACTCCTCCAATTATCCCACAAATAGAAAAGACAGGAATGCTAGCAAACTCATTTTATAAAGCCAGTACTATCTCAACACTAAAAATGAAAAAGTTCACAACAGAAAAAAGAAAATTATAGGCCAAGCTCCTTAATGAATATTCATATATAAATTATCAATAAAATATTTGCAAACTCAATTTACCTTTACACCCAAAGGATCATTCATCAAGACCAAATGGATTTCACTCGAGGCATGTAAGCCTGGTTGAACATATATGTCATTGTATTTTATCTACTCTTATTCTACATAGTCCTTGATGTCTTAAATAAAGCAACCAGAAAACAAAAAGAAATAGACAAAGAGGAAGTGGAGAATTCAATCATCCATTTGCAGATAATATCCTCATAAGAAATCCTGGCCCCTCCACTTAGCCCTCTCAACCTGACTACATGAGGAATCAACTAAAGCCCAAGAAGCTGAGCACACCTGTGAGGGGTTCACTTGACTGGATCAGGGGAGGTGGGAAGACACCCTAAATCTGGTCACACCTTCTAATAGTAGCCCACAGAAAAGAATGGAAAGAAGCTTTTGCACAAAATCTCACTGGCAAACTCATCCATCCCGTTGCTAGGTATTCCTTCCCTGGTACTGGGACTATCTACTTCAGGACTCCAGCATAGACTGAAACCCAGCAGCTCTCTGGGAGTCCCCTGTAACCACAGACCAGGTTGGAGTCTCTGAGACATCCAGAGACATATGCACACCTATCAGATTCTTGATATTTCTATTAGGAGACAGATATTGTTGGCTTGTCTGAATCATGGCCTGTAAGCCACTCTAATAAATAAGTCTTTTGTATATATTTCTGCTCTTTAGATAATTATGAACATGCAGAAAAAGAAATCAGGGAAACAAATATATTTACAATAGCTGCAAAAATCTAAGAATAAACCTAGCCAAAGGAAAAATAATATCACCTACAAAAGACATTTATAAAGATACCAGAAGATAGAAAAAAACCCACCTGAATAAAAAGTAATGTTAGAGGTCCAAAATGTTTGATTGTAAGTTATATTACAGCACTATAAAAATGACATGATACTGGCACAATACATATACACGAGAGAGAGACAGAGACAGAGAGACAAACAGACAGAGACAGAGACACAGAGAGGAGAAAAGGAGGGACAGACAGACAGATGAAGACACAGAGAAGGGAGAGGGAGGAAAAGAGAGAGAGAGTGTGTGGGAGGAGGAAGAGAAGACAAACCCATGCAGCTAAAGCCAATAAAATTTTGATAAAAGTCTCAAAAACATATATTGTGGGAAGACAGCCTCTTCCCCAAATGGTGCTGGGAGAGAATCCACAGGTAGGAGAATACACGTGGATCCTTTCACCTCACAGAAAAGGATCAATTCAGCATTGACCAAAGGCCTTACTGTATTGAGAATGGAGACTTCGACCTTCTATACACAAACATAAGGTCTAGACATGGGCGAGGACTTTCTGGAAAGGACTTCACTAGCTCAGCAAATTGTATCAAGAACAGAAAGTGGGGAGGCACGTGATGAAAATTTTCTGTAGAGCAAAGGGAACAGTCGACAGGCAAAGACTGCCTGCAGAATGTGAGAAAATCTAGCTCTACACCAGGGGGTTTATGTCTGGAATATATACAGAGCTTCAAAAATTAAATACCAACAAATAAAACAAAGCAATCAATGAATGTTCTAGAAAAATGAACAGGTGGTTCTCAAAAGTGAAGTAAAATGGCTGATGAACAAAAGAGAAAACGTTCAGCATACTTAACCCTCAGAAATGAAAGTTTAAAGTCAGAATGGCTGCCAGAAAGGAACCAGCAAATGCTGGCAAGGATGTGAGGAGAAGGGGACCTTGACTCTGCAAATTGGAGCAGCCACTGTGGAACTCAGGGGCTTTCCTCAGAAAACTAAGGGAATTATCTCATAGCCCAGCTCTATCACATCTGGGTATCAATCTAAAGGACTCTAACTCCATGTACCACAGAGATGCAAACACATCCATGCTCTCTAAGTCCTGTCCACAATAGCCTGTTTATGGACTCACTCTCCATGTCTACTAACATATGACTAGGTAAAGACAATGTATAAACGACTTCCATCATCCATAAAGAAGAATAAAATGATGTCATTTTATTTATTTGGAAAATGGCAAAATGAACTTACTGTATTGAGTAAAGCAAGCTATAGGCAGGGAGAGAAATAATGTATTTTGTCTTATTGTGGATTGCAGACTTTATATAAATATATAAAGTCACCTTATATAGGGTATGAGAGCAGAAAGGAAGCTGATATTGAAAGAAGGAAAAATATAAAAAAATAAAAGAGTGAAAAAGAAAAAAAGGTTGAGACTGATTGCAGAGGGTTAGAACAGAGAGAAAAAATTAAGACATCAAGTACAGGGCTGTTAGAGAATGGAAAAGAGGAGGAGGCGGCGGTGACTGGTGATGGTGGCGCACGCCTTTAATCCCAGCACTCCGGGGGCAGAGGCAGGAGGATCTCTGTGAGTTCGAAATCAGCCTGGTCTACAGGACAACCAAGGTGACACAGTGAAACAAAAAACAAACAAACAAGAAACAAAAACAAATAAATAAGTAAAAAAAATGAAGAGCAGGAGCAGAAGAAGTAGCTGCTATTATTGGGTGCTGATGACAGAAGCGAGCTGAGGGCAGAACAGGGCAGACTTCAGCCATCAGACAGACTAAGCAAATCTCCACCTCACCCCATTTGCACTGTTGAGAGCCTCAGTGGACTGGATGAGGCAAAAGGGACCATAATGAGCCCCTCTGAGATTAGCTGGAAGGAAATCTCTCCGTCCTCACAGGGTACATTTGGGTACAGACAGTTCTGTACGGCTGTATCCAGCACCACATATCAAGAAGGAAATAGCATTTTTAAATAAACAGCATTGGCTGAAAATACTCTCATCACACAGAAAGCTTGCAAGGCAGGTGCTACCTTCCAAAGCTAAAACACATTGAGATCCTCAGAGCACCTCAATAAAGGGTCTACAAGAGGGACTAAAGCCTCATAAAGGTAGCTGGGTTCTATTCTGAGTGGAAATTACTGTAGCAGGGACACGGGAAATGAGCTGTTACAAAGAGAGTTACCACCATTTGAGTGACATTTTGAAGAAGTGATATTATATTGCTCTCCCAAAGCCTTGTCTGAGTAGTGTGCTTCCCCCCCGCCCCAAACATGTGACAGCTTCTGAGCCTGGAAACATTGAACTTTAGCCCTAGGATGACAGCAAAGGTCTGACGCTTACTGAGCATGCTCTATTTGGGAATTACTCCAAGCATCCATGAGTAATATTGCATTAAATACTCAAACAAGCAACTAGTGTTGATATTATTCCCATGACTGGTGTAGAAATTGAGACACAAAGAGACTAATCAATTTGTTTGAGCCGATTCAGTTTCTTCTGGATGAGAGCTTGGGTTTGAACTTGGGGCCGCAGCCACACTTATTCTTGGCTGAGTTCTATAGTCACAGTGGCCAAGACTGTTCTATCCAATGACTGCTTAGAGACAGTTTTGTTGTTAGTGTTCATACTGGATGAACAATGACAGCTACGTATGCCCAATAATCAACCAGCTCTGTTCAAGAATCTCATTTATGAGTGCCTGCGTGTGGGGTGTGGGTGTGCTTGCACACACATGTCAATAACATTTGGTCCCGAGTCAATAGCCATAAAGGATAACTTGTGTTTCAAGCCTGAGTCTTGCCAAATTCCCTGCATCTGTAATAACAAGGCCTGGATGCTTTGTTAGGCCTCCAGGCCCTCTCCTCTCACCCTCTCCAACCTCTAACCACATAAGTTGATGTCTCTGTTTTAAAGTTCCATTCCTAGATGCTTACCATGTCCAGGCTTTCATCACTTCTCCATGGAGACAAGAAAAGACCTCTGTGCTGTTCTCCTCATCTCTCAGTATCGGCTATGCACTGACTCTAGGCCCATATTTCCAAAACACAATACTGATCATCACATTAAAACATTATTCTTGGAACTGGAGAGATGGCTCAGTGGGTAACAGTGCTTGCTGCTCAAATACGAGGATCCCAGCACCATGTAAAAAGCCAGGTGTGGCTGGGAACCTGTAACCCCAGTGCTATGTGGGGTAGAGGTACAAGGATCATTTGGGATCACTGGTGACCAGTCTAACCGCAGGTTCAGTGAGGGACCCTGTCTCAAAGGAACAAGGTAGAGAGACTGGGACACCGACACGCTCCTCTGCCCTCTGCATGTGCTCACAGGTCACGCACCTGTACGCTTATGTATGCATACATTGTGCATGCATGCACACACACAAACACAATCACACACACACACACACACACACACACACACACACACACACACACACCCACCCACCAAATAAGAATAAATAGATTCTTGAACTGGTTCCTACATTTTCTAACAAAGCTTAATGATGTTCTCTTTGGATGCTGTCCCTGCATCCTGATTTCTCCCTGTTCCACTTTGGTCCTGTTTGCCATAAACACTCAATATCCTACCTGATTTGGAACATTCTCAGCTACCGCCCATGGTTCCCACTGCTGAGCCCTCGAACAAACTGGTGCACGAATTACAAGGCTCTACTTAGCTCTTTTGTTGGTCAGTACCAGCTCTCTGTCCCCTCCAAACAAAGCTTGTGTTAAATTTAATCGTCACTGTGACAATGAAATGGGTGTGTGGATCAGGCCCCCTCCATGTGTAAATGGTGATAAAGGGTTTAGGACACCCAGGATTCATTCCTTCTCCCTTCTCTCCCCTCTTTCCCTCTCTTCTCTCGCTGTGCTGATGTAGAGTAATGGCTCCTGCTTCTGCCAGGTGCTGATGTCTCACTCTTCTCAGCCTCGGGATCCGAGAGGAGATAAATTTCCTCTGTAATTTATCTAGTTTTGGGCATTCTTTTCCAGCAGCTCGGAACGGATTCAGACAGTGGCCAACATGTGATCCAGATTTGTTCAGTGCCAGTCATCCTTTCCAACGCTCCACGTGACACGGCCAGCTTTTTCCCCATCTCCCAGAAGATGGCTGCCTCCTTTTGAATGCTTCCCTGGGCCTCTCACCGGGTGGTATACCCTAACTTTGCACTTTTGATTTCTCGGGGGCCCTCGTACAGTGCTTAGCACACAGCAGGCGCCCCACAGAGGCTGTGGGGGAAAATTTAGAGCAAACTCAGTACAAACCTTTTCCCACAGCTGCCCCCCACCACGTTTACCTTCTGACTCACTGTGACCCCCTTTCTCCTGTTTTACCCCGCATCCTTGTCTACTGTTCCCCACCGTGTACAACCTGATGCCGGAAGGTCTTCGTTTACACGCTCAAAACGCCCTTGGGATCTGCTGCAGTGAAGAGATGGAAAAGAGATCTGTTCCTGCTGGTGAGTTCAGAACCCTAAAGGCATCCACGTAAAGGAACAAAGATCCCTCGGTTCTCTCCCCTATGCCAGGTCCCCATCAAGTCCACAGTCTACTGGGCAGTGGTGGGGTTTGGATATGATCTGCACAAGTAGCTGGGTCCCCAGTGTGGTGGTGGTGGTGGGGTCTGGAGACTTTCAGAGGTGGAGCCCAATGTCCAGCGAGGCTTGCTGTTTAAGCCAGGACCCCAGAGGGAAGGGAACAGGCCATTAGGCTGCCTTCTTTTAAGTGGATTCACACCTTCTCTCACGTTGTTAAAAACCAAAATAAAAATGAGCCCTTTCTGATATCTCGTCTTCTGTGTTTGCATGGGTGTCCCTTGTGCATTCAAGTCCCCCCACGCCCTTCTCTGTCATGTACTGCAACCAGGGAAGACCCCACCAGACACACCACCACTCTGTTTGGAATTCTTAGGCATCAAAACCATGAGCCAAACACACCTCTTTGCCATATAAATGATCCGGCATCAGGGCTTTTATCAACAGCATAGATTCATGTTGGGCAAGCTACACTGTGAAGTTCCATGGGTAGAAGATTTGGGGCAAGTATTAATAACAATAACATTGAAGGGCATCTAGGTTGTTTCCAGGTTCTGGTTATTACAAACAATGCTGCTATGAACATCGTAGAGCATATACTTTTGTTGTATGATAAGGCCTCTCTTGGGTATATCCCCAAGAGTGGTATTGCTGGGTCCAGGGGTAAGTTGATCCCAAATTTCCTGAGAAACTGCCACACTGCTTTCCAGAGTGGTTGCACAAGTTTGCATTCCTACCAGCAATGGATGAGTGTACCCCTTTCTCCACAACCTCTTCAGCAAAGGCTATCATTGGTGTTTTTTATTTTAGCCATTCTGACAGGTGTAAGATGGTATCTTTAAGTTGTCTTGATTTGCATTTCCCTGATTGCTAAGGAAGTTGAGCATGACCTTAAGTGTCTTTTGGCCATTTGAACTTCTTCTGTTGAGAATTCATATATACATATTAGAGTATTACTCAGCAGTAAAAAACAAGGACTTCTTGAATTTTGCGTACAAATGGATGGAAATAGAAAACACTATCCTGAGTGAGGTAAGCCAGACCCATAAAGAGGAGCATGGGATGTACTCACTCATATTTGGATTCTAGCCACAAACAAAGGACATTGAGCCTATAATTAGTGATCCTAGAGAAGCTAAATAAGGAGAACCCAAAGAAAAACATATAGGCATCCTCCTGAATATTAACCTTCATCAGGCGATGAAAGGAGACAGAGACAGAGACCCACATTGGTGCACCGGACATAATTCTCAAGGTCCAAATCAGGAGCAGAAGGAGAGAGAGCACGAGCAAGGAACTAAGGACCGCGAGGGGTGAACCCACATACTGAGACAATGGGGATGTTCTATTGGGAACTCACCAAGGCCAGCTGGCCTGGGTCTGGAAAAGCCTGGGATAAAACCGGTCTCTCTGAACATAGTGGACAATGAGGACTATTGAGAACTCAAGAACAATGGCAATGGGTTTCTGATACTACTGCACGCACTGGCTTTGTAGGAGCCTAGGCAGTTTGGATGCTCAACTTACTAGACCTGGATGGAGGTGGGGGTTCCTTGGACTTCCCACGGGTCAGGGAACCCTAAGTGCTCTTCGGGCTGAGGAGGGAGGGGGACTTGATTGGGGGAGGGGGAGGGAAATGGGAGGCGGTGGCGGGGAAGAGACGGAAATCTTTAATAAATAAATAAATTAAAAAAATAACAACATTGTGAGCTGCTATGGAATAATCCTTCTGTACACTGAGAAGATGTCTGTACAAACACCGCTTTTTCAGAGCTATGATCCCTTAATGAATTAAAAGTAGCTTCTCCAGATTAACACCTACCGCTTCTGAGTCTTCCTTGCTCTGTTCATTTTCAACCAAGCTCATTTTGCATCTTGTTTTTACTGCTCTTCTTCATGGTGGGGGCTTTGCATAGGTCTTAGATTGCTTATGGCTGTCCATCTTTTTTTTTAAACACCCTTACTGAGTTATATTTCATATACCATGTAATTTACCCACTTAATGTGTCCACATCTCTAGTTTGTAGTTGTAATAACAGAATTGTTCAAATCACTTTTATAATAAATCTTAAATACTTTTAATAATTTATTCACTTGCAAGACTTTACCCCTTTTAATTGTTAGATAATATTTCAGTGACTGAACCCACCACATTTTTGTTTTTTCATTCATTAATTTCCAGATAATTGAATTGGTTCTGCTTTTTGACTACTGTGGAAACAGCTGCTATGCACATTCATGTACAAATATTTATATAGGAATATATTTCATATTTTTTGACATGCACTAGGAGCAGGATTGCTAGATCTTAACTCTCTATATAACTTTCTAAGGAACTACCAGGGAGTTTTTCAAAATTCTTAAAGCTATTATCTACCCACCTACACTTTCAGCTGTTCCTGTCCTTGCCGATAGTGCCTGTCTGCTGTGGTCATCAGAGGGAGGCAGTAGGCGGTGTTTATTGTAGTTTTGATGAACGATTCTCCAGTGATGAAGGATGTTGGCCATTCTTCCGTGTGCAAATCGACAATATCTTAGTTCTCATTGAAGGAGCACCTCTGCATACAATTTTTTTGTCAGCTTTTAATTGGGCTATTCATTTTTATTACTAATTTGTAAATGCTTTTATTATGCTTTAAATGCAAGTTCTTAATCAGAATGATTACAGGCTTCCTCTCTCATTCTGCGGCTTGTTCTTTCAACCTCTTGACCTTTTGACAAGTTCACTCTGTAGCTCTAATGATGTCTAATTTGGTGTGTACGTGTGTGTTCATGTGTGCATGTGCTTTCTGTATCATATTTAGGAAAAGTTCCTCCTAACTTGAAGTTGCAGATATTGACTCCTCTGTATTTTTCTGTGAGGTTTTATCATGATGTTTGAGTGTATTTGAGTTTCTCCATGTGCAGCATAGAGACAGAACTTGGTGTCATCTTGTTCTAGTGAATACTCAGTTGTCCCGTTTGTTGAAAAGACTTCCTTCCTCCCATGGAGGTGCTGTGTGCAGTGGAGATGAGGCTGAGTAACTGGCAGGCTTTATTCTTGGGTACCAACAGTGAGCTAATCTTTCCTCTGAACTCCATAGAAAGGTAATGTTCAATAAGTCACTCTTGTCAATCCCGAAGCTTTGCTCCCTGTACCTGCTGCTTCCTGGTCCAGATCATCTCTCAGTTTTGTCAAACAATTAGCATGAAGTCATTTAAGGGGAAGTGGACATGGGTGGGTAGGGAAAGACCTCCATCCTTCTATGTGGCTCGGAGATCTGTAGGAGTTCAACCATCATGAACACAGACTTCCTTCCAGTTTGCCCCAGATTTAACTTCTTGCCATGTCCACACATCGGTGCCTCCAAGTCCTGGAACTTTTTATGAGTTTCCATGGAGCCAGGGGACTCATTCCTTACCAGTGCTTCTGGCAGTGGCCACTCCATCTTTGCTGCCCCACCTGGCTAACCACCGCCCATGCTTCTAGTCTCATCATCAAAGATGCCTGGAAAGTTTCATTTGCTATGGTAGATATTCCTTTCTGGTTTTGCTCATTTCTTATTTTAATGGATTCAGGAATAATAGCGGTACTATGTAGGCCACATTTAGGAGTACATTTCTCTTCAGTTCTAACTGTGCACAGCTTCAAGGACTTTGTTCCACACCGATCACGGTTCTTGGTAAGAGAAGTTCTGTCTTGACAAATACACATCCACAGTTAAGGGTGGAGAATATTAGGAAGCAATTTTGATGAATCAGAGCCTAACAATCAGCATTTGTCTCCCTGATGGCAGGCATCAAGTATCTGTTTTCCCATTATCAAGCTTGGTGATAAATAAATGTTTGGCAAATGAGGAGAAAGATTAATAAGCAGCTGTGTAGTGTTGTCTGAGGTTTCTTGTCCTGCCTAGTTCCTGCAATTGTTAAGTCCCAAAGAAATCACACAGAGGTCTTCTCTAGTTATAAACTGATTGGCCCATTAGCTCAGGCTTCTTATAAACTCTATTAACTTATATTAGCCCATTATTCTTGTCTATGCTAGCCACATGGCTCGGTACCTTATTTGGTGAGGCAGTCACATCTTGCTTCTTTTGAGTCTAGGTCAGGACTGCGTCCTCTTCCCAGAATTCTCCTGTTCTTATAGACCCACCTTTACTTCCTGTCTGGTTGTCCTGCCTATACTTCCTGCCTGGCTACTGGCCAGTCAGCGTTTATTTAAAATATAAGTGACAGAATACAGAACATTGTACCACACCAGTGTAGCATGACTGTAATACACAAATTCCTTCAGTACTCCAGTGCAGATTTAATTCTTTTTATGTCCTGACTCAGGAGAGGTAGATAAAATATGGCATTTCTTTCATTTCTTACAGCCATTGCTTCAAAGCTAAACTTGTATGTTACTCATACATACGTCAGCACAGGCTATTAGATCTACTCCTAGTTCAAAGAAATGTGACTTCAAAGCAAAGCTGAACTCGTTTTTAAATCAGTCATCTCAAATTCTGCCTGCCACCAACAGAAAAAGACGAAGTGTTACTGTTCACCAGCTTTGGACTAAAACTGAGTTTAGTCAGTCTCACCCATCTTGGTGATTATGAAGGAAAACTATGTTTGCAAATGATACTGATATGTTGCATCAATGTTACTTACCTTTTTAGAAAGTTTTCTTTTATTTTATGTGCATGAGTATTTGCCTGTGTGTTTATCTGTGCACCCCATGCATGCCTAGTGCCCAAGGAGGCCAGAAGAGGGCATCAGATCCCCTGAAACTGGAGTTCCAGTAAGTTTTAAGTCTCCTTGAGGGGGCTGGGAACTGAACCCAATCCTCTGCAAGAACAGCAAGTGTTCCAGCAAATAAATCGTCTCTCCATCCCCCAGACTATTTATTTTTAAGTCTGTTGTAATGTGTGAGATGATGAGAGCATGTCCTTTGAATACAGTTTGGTCTTATTTGGTAATAAAAATTTGGAACAATACTTAGACAGATGTTGCCTAGAGATGATTATGACAACTTTGATATTCTGATAAGAAGCCACCAAGACACCAAGTAAGTTACTCAAGATTGAGGGAGCAGAAGAGAAAGAGGCCAAGGCCATCACAGTGTCATGGCACTGTTTCCTGTGGTTCTGCTTAACATATACATGGATCTGTGATTTGACACACCAGTAAAATTTGGGAATAGAAAATACAAAGTAGGAGATACGGGTTTTTTACTTCTCAGAATGCTTAGTTTCCTGAGAAAGCCTTCTATGACATTTAGATTCATCCCGTGTGAACGGTTAAGTTGACCTCAGCCACAGTCAGTATCTTGGATTGTTGCCTGGCAATTTCTCAAGATTGTTGGAAGGTGTCGTGGCCTGTCTTTTCAAGAATAGTTGAGACATGATCAAAAAGAGAACATGCTTCCACTCTTCCAAAAGAAAAAAAAAAGTCAATCTGAAGTATTTCTTTCCAAAGGGAGAGAAAATTATTTGACCTGAACTGAGCTTAGCTTGGTAATTACAGGCATGTTGTTTGGTGTTAGCGTAAATCACCTTCTAGCTGGTAACACCTATTCATTTTCTCTGTTAGCATCTACTAGGTATGTTTCAAAAGTAGATGGTCATGGGTTTTAAACTTCTGAGATAATCATAGTAATTTGAAAGGTCATTCATAATACTGTCATTGTATAAATATTTTATTCATAGAGCCAAATACTGAGCTTACGGGGAAACAGAGACATAAATGTTTTATTATCATTTATAGAAAACTAGAGACTCTTTGAAGCAACAGCCTACTAGATGCATTTTAACTACATTGTAGAATATTCCTTGCCTGAGTTATATTAAAATTATATTTCTTGCATCTTAAGTCACCTGGTTTTTTGTGTGTATGTGTGTGGGGATGGTGTGCACACATGTGTATATATGCCCATGCCTGTGGGAGTTAAGAGTCAATCTGGGGTGGGGAGCTGTCCAAGATCAGTCTACTACTTGTTTTTCTTTGTAAGTGTATTATTATTATTATTATTATTATTATTATTTTATATAAATCCTCTCACTGGGACCTGGAGCTCATCAGGTAGGCTAGTCTGGATGCCCAGCACGCCTCAGGAATCCACCAGTCTCTACCTCCCCAGCACTGGGATTACAAGAAGGTATCACCATGCCTTGCTTTATATGTTGGCACTGAGGATGAGACTCAGTCATCATGTTTGCACAGCAAGCACTGTATGGACCAAGCTATCTCCTTAATCTTTACCTACCTCATGAAGTCACTTTGTTTTGGATGCTAGACCTTATGAGCTCTCCTATAAGCAAATGCTCCTTGCTCCCGGCTCATATACTTGGTTATAGAATATTTGAAAAAATATTCACTTAAAATTTTTATTTATGTGCATTGTGTGTACACATCTGTGGTATTGTAGAGGCCAGAGAGGGTATCAGATGCTCTGTGGCTGGATTGCAGGTGATAACGCGAGCCACCTGATGTTGGTGTTGAGATGTGAGCTTGGGTCTTCAGGAAGAGCAGTAAGCTCTATTTTATTACCAAGCCATCTCTGCAGCAAAGAACACTAAATGTCAAACTGGAAACTGTATGGAGTATTATAATGTTGCTATATAAAAAACATCTGCTGTTTTTTATCACCTTCACAGAGTCTATATACATCTGTTTGACTTTCATTAAAATTGTTTTTGGGGGTATGTGGCACACATCACAACTTCTGTGTGAAGGTCAATGGACAGCTTTGAAGAGTTGGTTTTCTCTTGCCAGCCCCTACTTCCTTTAATATACAATTCTCCGATTTTACAAGCATTCACCTAATTTTTTTAATATTTATTTGTTTATTATGTATACAATATTCTGTATGTGTGTATGCCTGCAGGCCAGAAGACAGCACCAGACCACATTACACATGGTTGTGAGCCACCATGTGGTTGCTGGGAATTGAACTCAGGACCTTTGGAAGAGCAGGCAATGCTCTTAACCTCTGAGCCATCTCTCCAGCCCCTCACCTAATTTTTTTTAAAGTCTTTCTTGGAACCTAGCAGTAACTTTTCTCTATTTGATAGTTTCTGTTCTTATTTCTCAATTATTTCCTTTTTCGGTTCATCATCTTTCTTTTAGGCGCTGGATCTTTTGAATGCATCCTCTTTGTCTTCTATTGTCCTCTATCGTGTATGTGTGTGTGTGTGTGTGTGTGTGTGTGTGTGTGTGTGTGTGAGAGAGAGAGAGAGAGAGAGAGAGAGAGAGAGAGAGAGAGAGAGAGCGTGCCCAGGTGTGAACTTGCTACAGTGACTGCTGTAGACAGTCACAGATTTCTTGGTTCTTGACTTACATTGTGTTTGATACTGAGCCTCTGGGGAGTCCCTATCTCCCCCTCCCATGCTATCATAAAAACACTAGGATTTAGGGTTATAGACGCGGACCATCACATCCAGCTTTACTTGGTTTCTGGGGGTCTGAACTCTGGTCCTCAATCTTGCATGGCCATCCTCCTAGTTTACTGATCTCCCAGTCTTTAACTGGAAGAAGTAGAATACTAATTCTGAGGGAACTCTCTTGGGTCAGATTCCCTGGGTTTGAATCACAGCTTAGCTGTCATCAGCTATACCATGTCAGCATTTCAGGAAACCTTTGCCATATACATATTGCTAGTTTATTCTCGGTTTGGTGGATCGGCAATAGGGCTGCACGGCAGGTTCAGTTGCACATACCCAAAATCTCAGCCGCTCACGAGGCTGGGGCTGAGTACGGAGAGAGCTCAGCATGTGAGATGAGCCCAGGCAACGTGAGGCTCCATAGTAAAAAAGTATGAATGGAAGTAAGGTCTATGCTACATGCTTGAATAGCCCAGTCATGCCCTGTTACTCGTATTTCCTATTTTAAAGGGTCTTTTCACATTGTTCTGTGATTTAATCCTATAAATATTTTATCTGGTTGCTCAGTTCATGTTCAGCCAGCTCATTAATTATTACGTGGGACATTATATCCAGCTGCAAATCTTTTCTTTTTTATTCTGTGTTTCCTGGGTTCCTCTCAGAAAATATTTAAAGAGTTATTTTAGAGAAACATTTATTTTTGCCATTTAGCACATTTAAAAGTGAAAACAAGAAACAAACAAGCAAACACACTCCCGATGGAGAATGAATTTGGTTCCCCCACCTCTGCGTATGTGTTTGTGTGTGTTAGTATGACTGTGTGCACGTGTGCATGTAGACGGACACGTACACCGTATACACAGTATGGCGGACACGTACACCGTGCACACAGTATGGCAGACACGTACACCGTGCACACAGTATGGCAGACACGTAC
>NC_022017.1:7911567-7917148 GCF_000317375.1 Microtus ochrogaster
GACACGTACACCGTGCACACAGTATGGCAGACACGTACACCGTGCACACAGTATGGCAGACACGTACACCGTGCACACAGTATGGAGGCGAGGGCTCCACATGTGGTGTGCTCCTCCAACACCCTTCACGTTTGTTTTTAGAGGCAGGGTCTCTCACTGAATTCAAAACTTTCGCAGGCACTTGGGAGGCAGAGGCAGGCGGATCTCTGTGAGTCCAAGATCAGCCTGGTCTACAAGAGCTAGTTCCAGGACAGACTCCAAAACCACAGAGAAACCCTGTCTCGAAAAACCAAAAAAAAAAAACAAAAAACAAAACAAAAAAAAAACAAAAAAAACAAACGTACGCAGGATGGGCAGCCACTAGACTTCACAGATCTGCCTGTCTCCCGAAGAGCTGGGATTACAGGTGTCTGCCTCCATGCCTGGCTTTATCTATAATTTCTGATGATCCAAATTCAGGTCCTCAGGCTAGTGTGGCATGCACCCTGCCAGCAGAGCCTCTTCTCTCGCCCACAAGTTCAGTTTTATTCTCATGATTGACAGGAGCAGTCTGTACCCCCACTTTATCTTCTTTTTCTAACTAGATTCCAGAAGGTTTTGGTCATGCTGATGCAAGTATTCAGGGTCTTTGGTGCATCCTTTGAGGTAGAGGAAGGTAATTTTGTTCTCTTTAACATTTTGTTTTCTGTTATCTGCAGAGCGGCCAGACATGGGGTAGAGTATCATGGTGTCTTGGATGCTCTCCAGGCCCAAATATCATTTTTCAGACCATAAAAGGAGCCTTGGAGCTTTTGGCAACCAGGATGGTGCTGACTCAACTCAGAAGGGCTAACTTTATGCTGACAGGCACAGCAGAGAAAAGAAAACACAAAACAGCAAAGGGGCCACCACAGACCACAGTTCTCGAGCACGCTGTGCCAAGACGAAGAACTCTGCAGTGCTTTTGTGTCCACGCATGCCGTGCTTGTCATGTATGCCGTTATCCCTTTCTTAGATTATCCACTCCAGGCAGGCACTTTAACCCACACTGCCGATGGGAAAACAGATGCTTAATACCTTGCGGCACTTCAGAATGTCAAACCCAGGTCTATCACATATCAACACGCAGGTGCATTCCTCTCTGTGTCATAGTAACTCTTTAGAAGTCAGAGGTTGGTAAGAAACTTCAGAGCTCATAGAAACGATCAACAAAGAGAAATGCTCAAGATCTGCTAATCTTCCTTTAGCATGTTGGATGTATTATAATTTTCCACATTAACATGTGGAAATGCATTACAGCTTTCTATACTTCACCGAACGATTTGCCGGCAGAGCAAACCAGTAGATTTTCCCCGTTTCCCAGGAACTTCAGTAGTTGCATAGCCAAATCAGACTCAGTGACTTCTTTGTCAGCTTCAACCCGTTCTACACATAAGAGCAACGATGCTTTCACGCCTGTGGTTGGCACTGAACACATGCTTGCGTGCCCTCCCTGAGCTTACTGCTTCTTTGAATGTTGATAGCCATACCTCAAGTCATAGCTAGGGCTCAAAGAAGGCCAAGAAACCAAACACTGCTCCCACATTCCAGAACTCTCACTGGAGCATGATGGGAAAAGCAAAGCGGCCTTCCAATAGGCTACTCCTGTTGTCAGTTACGGATCGAAAGAGTCTCAAGCATGAGGGAACTGCTCATGAGTGATCGGGAGTGCTCTCGTCCTAGGTCGCAGGCTCTGGAAAGCCACGCGCTCGGCTTTCTCGTCTGAATTCCTTCTCAGATCCCGGGGTTGGCTGGTGTGTGAGCACACAGTAGGTCCTGCACCCAGTGCCAGCCGTGGGTTTTCCTATGCGCGCTCTCTGATGGCTCAGGTGGTTAACTGACGCA
Organism: Microtus ochrogaster; assembly: GCF_000317375.1. Lineage (NCBI taxonomy): Eukaryota > Metazoa > Chordata > Mammalia > Rodentia > Cricetidae > Microtus > Microtus ochrogaster. The sequence continues at coordinate 7,913,431 of NC_022017.1, forward strand.
GCGCAACTTTGTGGGAGCTAATCGATTTGGCCCCCTGAGCTTGCAGGTGAGGACCTCCATCCAGGCTAATCGCCACTTGCCCACAGAGGCCACGCCTGAACCTTCCCTTGGCCACAACCTGTTTTTAACTGAAGTACACCTGCAGGGGGAGGGGCCCTCCCGGCTCCCTCTAATCCAGTCATCCTCAGACTCCTGCACGTGTGAGAGTCATCCGCTGTGCTTGTTAGGACACAGGCGGCTGGTGCTCCACCCCGAGGACTTCCATTTCACTCGTTCTAGGATGGAGTCCAAGGTGGACCTTCCCGGCATTCATCGCTTTGGTGCCTAAACAAAGCATGGCAGTCTTCAAAGCCTCGGCTTGGCCAGCGAAGACACTAAGGCTTTGTGAGACAAGCAGAGAAACACCTAAGCGCGCTGGTTTCCCCTTTGAACTGAATAAAAATGCGGGTAAGCGCTAATGAGCCTCTCATTTAGTGGTTCCCAAAGACTCCTAGGCGTCAGCATCACCCGGGGGGGGGGGGGGGGACCCAGGAGGCATGCAGCTCTCGGGCTCACCTAGGCACTATTAGAATGTTGCCGATAGAGCCCCACAGGCCCCAGTAATAAAAGTGGAAATCACTGCCTCGGGCCCATGCTCATATGACAGAGTGACCCACCCCAGCTGAATTTGAGGGGATTATGGTAGATTATGGGGATTATGGTAGATCCACGCTAGCAGTAAGAGCAGAGCAGAGGCGGAGTCTGTGTCTCTTCCTTGCCCAGTGTGTGTAGGCGTGAATCACAGCACCAGTAAGGTCCCCCCCCTCCAGAAGGGTCCTTCAATGTCACCCATCTCCCTTCTCCACAGGGCTCCTTCTCATTCCCACCAGTGTCACCTAGTAATCTGCTTTCAGCTTCTAAAACTTCGTCATCTGAAAAATGTCCCATGGGGGATGGGAAGTGGATGGCTCAGTGAGTGAAGCATTGCTGCACAAGCATGGGGACCTAAGGGTAAATTCCCTGGCACCCACGTAAAAGCATGTGTGTGTAACTAGCATGGAGCGTGTGCAGCGGCATGTGTGTGTAACTGGCATGAGGTGTGTGCAGTGACGTGTGTGTAACTGGCATGAGGGTTGGGGGTGGGAGTGAGGTGGGGAGAGGTGGGCAGCAAACTTCCACTTCTGAGATGCATCCCCAGCCCTTTAGTCCATATTTCTAATTTCATCCTTTTGTTGATGTTTTTGGTCTAAGTTTTAAAATTTTTTTATAGGTTCTCAACACTAATGCAGCGGATCTGGGGTGTGTGACCTCGTCACTAATGCCATGGACCTGGGGCTTGCAACTGAGTCTGTAGCTTTTTGTCACTTTCAGGCCTTTCACAGAATAAAAGGTTTTCATCTGGATGACACTCAGTTTATTGCGATTTCTTGTTTGTAGGAAAATGGCACATAGTGACTCAAACAGGAGCATGGCACAGGATGATTGACAGGGATCACTTACGCCTTTCCAGGGTAGCCTGTAAAATCCAAGTCAAGCCCACTTGCTTCCCTCTATAAAACATCTTAGTGGCAGCTGGGCGGTGGTGCCTCTCGGGGAGGCAGAGGCAGGTGGATCTCTGTGAGTTCGAGGCCAGCCTGGTCTACAGAGTGAGCTCCAGGACAGGCTCCGAAGCTACAGAGAAACCCTGCCTTGGAAAACAAAACAAAACAAACAAACAAACAAACAAAAAAGGCGAGGCTTCCCACTGCTTCCAGCCTCCCGGCGCCCTTCGCATGGAGTTTAGGCTTTCCACTACTGGATGCACCATGCCACCCTTCACTGCTTTCCCACAAAAGGGACAATTCTGTATTTCTGGAAAGTAACAGGAAAGGCTGAGTCATCTTCAATGTCCTTCCCTCTCCATAAATCCTTTCAGGCTATACTGCATCTCCATGATTCCCTTTCCATGGACTGCCCAACGCTGACTTCTCTGAGTCTGAAGCGCCCTGTGGCAGGATGAGTGCCCCTCCTTTCCTACCCCTTCCTCTCTACTTCTTCAACGGAAGGACTCTTTCTTTCCTTCTGTCTTCCCACCGCCTTTCAAAATGCCCACCGCACAGGCAGCCCACTCCTGTTCCCTGGCTCCTGATCTACAGTCTCCTGGCAGCACCACCCAGCAAGGAAGGAAAGGAAACAGAACCAAACGGAAATGTTAACTCACAAATTAACGTCACTCACGGGGCCTCTGATCAACTTCCACAAGATTCTGCAGCTACAGCGCATCCTTCATTATCCAGCCCTGTGTGGTCGGTCTTCGGGCAAAATGTTTTATTATTAGCTCATCAATTGTTTTTTTCTAACTCCTTAGTGAGAATTGTTTATCCTGTCTTAGGGATGAGGGAACCGAGCCCAGATAGGTCAGAAACTCCATCCAAAATTACCATCAAATCATTAGCCCTCACCAGGAAGCCTCTCTGGCTTTGGCCCTGTGGACGGCACTGAGAGCATCATCCAGCAGCACAGTGTTCCATGTTGGACCATGAACAACAATTAAATAATGATCATTTGAAATGTCTATTCAATGCAAGAACTGAACAAATGTGTTCTAGCATCAGTACCGAGTTCAAACAGGCAGGCTCCTGAGTCCTGCACGACACAAGCCTACTGGTGAGTCTCTGAAAGACAGAACAGATTCCCCTGATTCCTACAGCATCTCTAACACTATAAGCAGACAAAACATCACAAACACGGCTGCTTGTCTCCCCTTTCTGCCTTATTTGATCTGGGTTTCTTCCTCTGTTAACTGAGAGGTAGTGATGATGACCATTAGTTCTGATTTCGTTCTGATGTTGCGACACTCTGAGCAAAGCAACTTGGTGGAGGAAAAGGTTTGATTCCTAGACCTTCCTGGACCAGGACTGTTGCTGGGTCTCCACCCATCCTTGCCCCTTTTCCCAGTGGGCCATTGGCCTCCTAGGTCACCGTGGAAGTTGCTGTGTGCTGGCTCGCTTGCTCAGGCTGGTGGTTAGTTAACTGTGTTAGACAGGTCCAAGACCACCTGCTTAGGTATGGTAGCACCCACATTGGGCTGGGTCCTCTTACTGTAACTAACAATCAAGACAGACCCTCATCAACACATTCACGGGCCAATCTGATGTAGGAAACTTTCCTATATCAATGGAAACTTTCCTGTCAGATGACTAGACTGTGCCAAACTGACAATTAAAGCAAGCAAAAATCATCATTCTTCTCACATTGTCGGATTAACTTTGCTTTCCAATACTGTGGCCTCTAGAGAGGAAGGGGCCAGTTAACAGGAAGAGTTGATGCTAGGAAAAATTCAGAAACATGGACCCCCATATGACCTGCTTTTCTGCTTCTAAGGTAGTACAGTCATAGAGTCCTTTTGAATGGGTAAGATCTGCAGATATTGTAGAGATAGGGGACCTTCTTGGACCAAGATTGTTGCTGGATCTCCACTTATCCTTGTCTTTTTGTCCAATGAGCATAGACCTACCAACCACATGGCCAGGATGTCAAAAACATCACTGACTTTTCAGAGAATGGACTAGTAACTATGTCTTTTAGCTACCAGAATCTTGGTGAATACACCACAGGCCCAGATTTCCTGAGGCAAAGAGGAGAGTTCTTAAACATTGGGACAGGCACACACACACACACACACACACACACACACACACACACACACACACACACCCTCATAGAGAGAGAGAGAGAGAGAGAGAGAGAGAGAGAGAGA
>NC_022017.1:7917248-7954236 GCF_000317375.1 Microtus ochrogaster
AGGCACACACACACACACACACACACACACACACACACACACACACACACACACGTTCATCTCAGAGCTTCCTGCTTTGGGGAGCTTAATCACCAAGGTCCCAGTTGTCACCCAGTGGAATGGCACTGAAACCTACCATGGTAAGTGCTGAGGTCATGTGAAGGTGTGTGCCACCACTGTTCGACCTCCATTGGCTTAGCATTGCCCTTCTGATCTTTAGGCAAACTTTATTTATTGAGACATAAATAAAATATCACTATATTTTTTCCTTTTTTTGTCTAAAATTAAAAAGAAGGCTATAACTAATATAAGAAAAACTATATACAGTAAGTATAATAACTTTATTCAATATATATAGGCAGTTAGTATATCAACAATATATAGTGCATTTGACAAATTCAGAGAAAATACTCTATATCTATCTTACCTTGGTGAGTTCAGAGTCTTGTACTTTCTATTATTATTATTATTATTAATTATTTTAAAATTATTTATTATTTTACTTATTTCAATTTATTATTATTTATCATTACTTTCTATTACTATTATTATTATTATTATTATTATTACTTTCTATCATAACTTGTTTTCTCTGTCAGGTAAACAAGGAAAACTATATCTATCTAGTCTTCAACTTCCTCAGAGACTCAAGAAGGAAATAATATTAATTGAGTAAGCAGGAAGTGCAAGCAAGCGATTTCCAAAAAAATGTGAGTAATGACAGAAACAGCTGGCTCCAGACAGACACCCAAAGTTCTTCTGCAATGTTGGGGCATCCATCTTCTGCCCACAGGCAGGCCTAGCATATCCAACAGACTTTTCTGTGAAGCAGGATATTTTGAAGGGTTGTCCCTCCTTGTCCTGACAATGTTTGGCAATCACTTTCTTTTGTGTTCTACTTGTCCAATTAGGATAGCAGACTATCAGCAGTCAAGGCAAGGGTGTTTTTCATGCCCAGGGGCTTACTTTTGCCACAAAGAAAGTAAACTCCATGTGGAGTTTCTTCAAGCCTATTATCTTCCCTGAAGTAGATTGCTATGGTTACAGCATCTGGGAGCAACTCAGATACAGTGGAACCAACAGAGGCACCAGCATGAAGAGGCAGTGGCTTCAATGCATGGGATTTCTATTGGTGGTGAAATGAGACACCATGATGGCCCACACCTTCCTGCCCAAGAACAACTGGCAGATGGGAAAAGTGCTGAGTACCTATTTTGAACCACCAGAGAACGGCCCTGCGTGGCCACACCAACCTCCGACATCCTCAAATCCGAGGCCTAGTACAGTCCAGATGTGGTATTTCTACAGGAAGTTATTCCTCTATATTGTGCCTACTTAAGGAAGAGAGCAAGCAGTTACAAAATTATTACAGGTAACAAAGGAGATTTCACAGCTATACTGTTGAAGAAAGGAAGAGCAAAACTTAAAAGTCAAGAGATTGTTCCATTTCCAAACACTAAATGGTGAGACGTCTAAATGCATTTAGATGGTAACTTAGAGATCATCAAATACTACCCCAGCCAGGGAAGCTGATAGGGTATCTGCAGGTCTTCGCTCCTCCTTCAGCTCCTCCAAAACGAACTCCGAATTCTGGTCTCACCCCAGCTCTGCAGCAGAACACCTGCGCCTTTCCTTCCCCACTTGTCTCCTTCTAAAGTGGACCCCACAAGTGTCCCCTCCTACCAGTCCTCCCGGCACTCATTGCTTTACCCCAGACCCAGCAGGCACTCCCTAGTAACCCATAGGCCACTGTGAGCAGAGAAGCACCAGGCTAACAGCAGATCATGGCTTACTGCTCCTCTCCTCCAAATCTACCCTCCTATCTGAGTCCCAGTCTGCAGCAGGCCACCTGTGAGGCCTCCCTTCCCCCAACCCCATCTCCAGTGGATCACACAGAGCTTTCCCTTCTAACTTCCATCTTCCCCACCTATTGCTTCATCCCTGCCCCCAACTCCAGCAGCCCACCAGGCAGCTGGGAACCTGCAGGCCACTCAAACCTGGGAAACAGGCAGGCTAATTGCAGATCTTCGCCTCTCCCTCTGCTCCTCCAAATCCAATCCCCCAGTCTCATTCATAGCTCTGTAGCCTGCCTTCTGTGTGGCCTCTCCTCACTCTCTGCCCCCCATCCCAAAAGGACTAAGCAGATCCTGGGGGAACATCATGCTTCCCTCTCTTCTGCATACCTCCTCAGCACCCTGGCCCATCCCTATTCCTAAGTGTCAGCTCCCAATACCTAGAAACACATTTTACCTAGAACCCAGTGATCATGCCTATCAAGATCCCAAAAGAACTTCTACAGGGCAACACACAATCACCACACTTTCCTAAGAACCAGAAAGGACAACAGAAACCAAGGAACAAAACACCCACCCAACAAAGCAAGACCAAAATCAGCAGCTAGATTTACAGTCTTCCCAAATGCAGATGCCTATGTGCCAGCATAAAAACACGATCAATAGTAGCCAGGAAAATATGTCATCACTAGAGCCCAGCAACTCTACCACAGCAGACCTTGAGAAATGCAACATAGCTGAAGCATAAAACAAAGACCTTGAAATAGCCTTTATGAATATGGTAGAAGTCTTTAAAGAGGAAAAGAATATATATCTTACAGAATCTGTGAAAACACAAGCAGTTAAAGGAAATCTATAAATATCTTACAGAATCTATGAAAACACAAACAGCTGAGGGAAATGAATAAAATAGTTCAAGACCTAAAAGTAGAAATGGAATCAAAGAAGAAAAACTAAACTGAGGAAAATCTAAAAATGAAAACGTTGGAAACCTGAGCAGGAACAACAGCAGCAGCCTCCCCAAGAGATGGAGGAGAAAATCTCAGGAACTGAAGACACAATTGGAGAAGGGGACACCTCTGACCCCCCCCCCATGTTAAATCTAAAATTTCTGAGCACAAAACATTCAGGAAATCAGAGACACTATGAAAAGACCAAATCTAAGAATAGGCATAGAGGAAGAAGAAGAAGAAACCCAGCTCAAAGGCACTGAAAAAAATTCAACAAAATCATAGAAGAAAATTTCTGTAATCTAAAGAAGGAATGTCCATCAAAGTAAAAGAAGCACACAGAACACCAAATAGACTGAATCAGAAAATTATCCACATGATAATTAAAACACTAAACATGCAGAACAAAGAATAAATATTAAAAACCACAAGGGAAAAAGACTCAGTAACATATAAAAGCAGACCTATTAGAATAACTCCCGACTTCTCAGTGGAGACTCTAAAACGCAAAAGGATCTGGACAAATGTGTTGTAGACTCTTAAGAGAACACAGATGTTAGCCTGGTTTGCTAGTCCCAGCAAAACATTGAATCACAATAAATGGGGAAAATAAGTCAGTCCATAATAAAACTAAACTTAAGTAATATCTATCTACAAATCCATCCCTACAGAAAACAAACTCCAATCTAGAAAGGTTAATTACATGCAAGAAAACACAGGTAATAAACAGTCTTAGACCAGCAAAGTCAAAAGAAGGGACTCTCTCTCTCTCTCTCTCTCTCTCTCTCTCTCTCTCTCTCTCTCACACACACACACACACACACACACACACATTCATACAAACAAAACAAAAATAAAAATAAAAAATGCCAGAAGCAGCAATCATTGGTCAATGATGTTTCTCAACATCAGTGGTCTCAGTGCCCCAATGAAAAGACACAGGCTAGCAGAAGGAATGCAAAAACAGGCTCCATCTGCTGTTTTTTGAATCAAGAAACTGCTATAACCAAAAACAAACCTAAACATCAAAGATAGGCATCGCCTCAGGGGAAAAAGATAGAAAAAGATATTCGAGGCAAGTGGCCCTAAGAAGCACACTGGTGTAGCCATTTTAACATCTGACAAAACAGACTTCAAACAAAAGCTAATAAGAAGAGGATAGGACACTCCATACTCACCAAGAGGACAGATATTGCAATTCTTAACATCTATGAACCAATCACACACACCCAATTTCATGAAAGAAACACACTACAACTCAATCGCATAGCCACCCTCACACATTGCTAATGGGAGACTTCTGTACCTGACTCACACAGATAGACAGGTCATCCACACAAAACAAAACATAGAAACACTGATGCTAACTGACACTATAAACCAAATAGACCTAACAAATATACAGGGCATTTCACTTAAGCACAAAAGAATGTATCTTTTTCTCTTCACTTCACAGAACTTTCTCCAAAACTGACCATACATTTGGACACAAAGCAAATCTAAACGAATACAGAAATTGAAATAACTCCCCTGCAAACTATCTGACCACAGTTGATAAAGCTGGATTTCAAAGACAGAAGCAACAAAAAGCTTACAAACTCATCGATACTGAACAACTCACTTCTGAATAAAAAATGGGCCAAGACAAAATTTAAAGCCTTTCTAGAATTGAATGAAAATGAAAATACAACATACACAAACTCACAGGACCCAGTGAAGTCGGTTCTAAGAGGCGAGTTCATGGCTCTAAGTACCTACATGGAAAAATTGGGGCAATTTCATACTAGCCACAACAGCACACAAGAAAGCTCTAGAACAAAAGGAAGAAATCACACCCAAAAGGAATACATGGCAAGAAATAATCAAACTCGGGGATGAAATCAATAAAGTAGAACCAAAAAACAAACACAAAAAAACTAAATCAGAGAACTGGTGAAACAAGAAGTCAATTCTTTGAGAAAATCATTAAGACTGACAACACCTTATCCAAACTAACTAAAAGGCAGCGATAGAACATGCAAGCTCTCAAAATTAGGAATGAGAAAGAGGATGTAACAACAGATACCGAGGAAATCCTGATGGAGGAAGGTCATTGGTTAATTAAATAAAGAAGCTGCTTGCCCTGATAGGTTAAAACATAGGTGGGAGGAGTAAACAGAACAGAATGCTGGGAGGAAGAGGAAGTGAGGTCAGACTCGACAGCTCTCCTTTCGGGAGCAGACGCCTCAGAGAGACACGATGCTCCACTCTTGCGGGCAGAGGCGAGAGCTCTGCTCTCTGAGGCACACGCAATGAAGCTCCGACCCAGGATGGACATAGGCTAGAATCTCCCTGGTAAGCCACCTTGTGGGCTACAGCAGATTATTAGAGATGGGCTAGTCCAGGTGCGAGAGTTAGCCTAGAAGAGGCTAGATAGAAATGGGCCAAGCAGTGTTTCAAAGAATACAGTGCCCATGTAATTATTTCGGGTAAAGCTAGCCTTGCAGGCAGCGGGGTGCTGGGGACACAGCTCCGCCGCTCCTAATACAACAAAATCCAGAGAGTCATAAGGACATACTTTAAAAACCTGCACTCCACTGTCTTAGAGCTTCTATTGCTGCGATGAAACACCATGACCAAAAACAAGTTGGGAGGAAAATATTTATTTAGCTTACACTTCCACATTGCTGTTCACCAATGAATGAAGTCAGGACAGGAACTCAAACATGGTAGGATCCTGAAGGCAGGGGCTTGTGTAGAAGCCATGGAGGAGTGCTGCTTACTGGCTTGCTTTCCATGGCTTGCTCACCCTGCTTTCTTAGAGAACCCAGGACCACCAGTCCTGGAATGGATGCACCCACCATGAGCTGGGCCCTCTCCCATTGACCACAAATTAAGAAAATGACTTGCATCTGAATCTCAACTAAGACTCCTTCCCCTAGGATGACTCTAGCTTGCACCAAGTTGATACACAAAACTAGCCAGTAATCCACCAAATTAGGAAATCTAAAAAAAAGTCGATTATTTTCTCCATATATACCACTGACCAAAGTTAAATTAAGATAAGTAACTTAAACAAATCTATAACCCCAGTGAGAAGCAGAAGCAATCATTAAAAGTCTACCAACAAAAAAGAAAGACCAGGGTCAGATGGTTTTAGCACAGAATTCTACCAGATTTTCAAACAAGCATTAAAGAGCTAATGCCAGTACTCCTTAAATTGTTTCATGAAATAGAACCAGAAAGAGCATTGACCAAATCATTTTTATGAGGTCATAGACTCCCTGATACCTAAACCATATAAAGACCCAACAAGGAAAGAACTGCAGACCAATTTCCCCATGAACACACATGCAAAACTTCTTAATGAAATATTTGCAAACTGAATCTAAGAACACATCAAAAAGATCATCCACCATGATCAAGCAGGCTTCATAATAGACATACAAGGATAGTTCAACATATGCAAACAGATAAATGTAATCTACCACATAAGCAAACTAAAAGACAAAACCCATATGATCTACTCATTAGATGCAGAAAAGGCCTTTGACAAAATCCAACATCCCTTCATGATCAAAGTTCTGGAGAGATCAAGGATACAAGAGACATAGCTCAACATAATAAAGGCAGTTTACAGCAATCCCACAGCCAACATCAAATAAATAGAGAGAAACTCACAATAGTTCCACTAATATCAGGAAGAAGACATGGTTGGCCACTCTCTTCATATTTATTCAAATTAGTACTTGAAATTTTAACTAGACCATAGGACAACTGAGGAGATAAGGGGATACAAACTAGAAAGGAAGAATTCAAAACATCTTTATTTGCAGATGACATGATAAATACATAAATGACCCTAAAAATTCCACTGGGAAACCTCTGTAGTTAATAAACACTTTCAGCAAGGTATTGGATACAAATTTAACTCAAGAAATCAGCAACGCCTTTCACATAGCCTCAAATAATATAAAATATTTAGAGGTAACTCTAACCAAGTAGATAAGAGACTTGTGTGATAAAAATTTTTAGACACTGGGAAGAGAAAATGAAGAAGATATCAGAAGATAGAATGATCTCCAATGTTCCTGGATCAGTAGAATTTAATAGTAAAAATGATCATCTTACCAAGAGCAATCTAAAGATTCAATGCAATCCCCATGGAAAGTTCAACACAGAAATTGAAAGGATAATTTTCATCTTCGTATAAAAACACACACAAAAAACCTCAGGGTTGGTAAAAAACAATCCTGGAGAATAAAAGAACTTCAGGAGGTAGCACCATGTGATTTTAAGCAGGACTAAAAAATTATAGTAATAAATCCAGCATGGCATTGGCAACAGGCACACTGGTCAATAGAATCAAACTGAGAACTCAGACATGAATCCACACACCTGTGGACACCTGATTTTAGTAAAAAAGCCAGAAATACTCACCAGAGAAAGGCAGGATCTTCATCAAATGGTACTGGTCAAACTGGATGGTTGCATGTAGAAGAACACAGATAGAACCATAGCTATCACCCTTCACAAAACTCAGCTCCACATGCGTTACAAACTCCACATTAGGCCAGAGACATGAAACCTGACAGAAGAGAAAGAGGGGAATAGCCTTGAATGCGTTGGCACAGGAAAAGATTGACTGAACAGAACACCAGGAGCACAGGCATGAAGATCAATTAATAAATGGGACCTCTTGAATTTGAAAATCTTTGCAAGGCAAAGGACAATGCCTTTCAGAGAAAGCAGTAGCTTACAGAATGGAAAAGATTTTTACTAGCTGTACATCTGATAGAGTGCCAGTATCCAAAATATAAAGAACTCAAAAACTTGGTATCAAGAAAACAAATAACCCAATTGAAAATGGGATACAAATCTAAATAGCAGATTTTCAAAGGAGGAAACTCAAATGGCTGAGAAACACATGGGTAACTGTTGAACATCTTTAGCCATCAGGGAAATGCAAATCAAAACTACTTTGAGATTTCATCTTACACCTGTCAGAATGGTCAAGATCAAAACAAATGTTGTTCATGCCGGCAAGGTTGTGAAATGAGGGGAACACTCGTATCCACTGCTGGTGGGACCACAAACTTGTACAGCTGATATGGATATCAGCGTGGCAGTTCCTCAGGAAGATGGGAACCAATCTATCTCAAGATCCAGCTGTACCACTTTGGGCATATACCTAAAAGGTGCTTCATCCTACTACGGAGATTGCTTGCTTAACCATGTTCATTGCTGCTCTGTTCATAACAGTCAGAAACTAGAAACAGTCTAGATGTTCCTCAACAGAGAATGGAAAAGGTGAATGCAATACATTTACACAATGGGGTATTACTCTGCCTTTAAAAAAAACATGAAATCATTAAACTTGCAGGTAAATGGATGGAACTAGAAAAATTTTCCTGACTTAGGCATTCTAGATGCTGAAAGACAAATATGATATGTATTCACTTATGTGTGGATATTACTTGTTAAGTCAATGATAACCAAGTTACAACCCATAAATCACAGAGGGTAGATATAGAGTAAGGGGCAAGATGGAAGGGATTTCTTCATAAGGAGGGAAAATAGGTAGTGATGGATGGATGGGGGCAGGAGGAGGGAGTAGAAGTGGAGGATCAAATGGGGAGGGGGTGGAAAGAGGAGTGTAAGGGAGGGAATATGGGAGGGACATCAAAAATTAAGAGCCATTTGAAGGGTACAAGGGCCTCTATGACCACCAAGAGTAACAGTGTATCAACCCATGAGATAAGAATGTAGTTCTGTTCAGTGACTCAGTAGCTGGTGTGGGCTCAAACTTTGGAACTCTGACCCAAGGGGTTTATTTTTAGGTATATATAAGCACAGCACAATTTGGTGAAAAGCTTCCTAGTCATAAATTACCCAATTTCGGCTGTACAACAAAGCTAAGCCGTGACCACATCAAAATTCTTATAAAGTATAAGTGACATCTTCCATAAGACCAAGTAAACAGATTAACTGAGAAAGTGGGCCCAAGATAAGGGTCTAGCGGAGGCTCCTCTGTGGCCTCAGTCCCACAGACAGCACAAAGGTCGCCAGGCTAGTAACCACCTCTGCTACCAGCCCTCTGGGCAAAAAACATGTTATATATCTCTCCCTTTGAAGAGACAGTCCTGTGTGTTTAACTTTCCTGGTTTCTCTAGTGCTAATCTGTGGACATAAGAACCTAAAAACCTCTTACAGAGGGAACCCTAATACAGTAGAAGCTTCCTGAAATATACACATATACTACAGGCACTCTAAATGAAATCGCCAAATAACGGGGAAAAGAGAGCCCCAACTGGCCATCTCTTGTCATCAAATGAAGTTCCCAGTACCAGACTGGATTGCATTTAATTGAGTTGCTGGATAAAGGGGTCCCAATGTGAATCCCCAAACAACCCAGGTTGTTGCTAAGACTCTAGGTTGCTCTTTACAGACTGATGTCAAAGCCCCATACTGAAGACAACACTAGCTGGTGTCTATATAAACCCTTCACCCCTAAATGCTAATGTCTTTGGTAGAGAAGGGTATTCTGCATGCTACCAAAAGAGAAACGTAAACACCACCAACACAGCCACATACCTTTGAATCTACAATGGTGTTCTATCTGCAAAATAGGCTAGGGCAATAATGGCATAAACTTGTGGGAGTAGCCAGCCAATGTCTGATTTGACATAAAACCCACTCTACATGATAGAACCCATAACCTACACTGCTGGGTGACCAGGAATCTGAGACGGTCCAGGGACCTAGGGAAAGAACAGATGGGCTGTTCAAAAACAATGCAACAATAAAATAACTCTGAATGTTATTGTGCTATATTCACAGATTAGTGCCCTGCTCATCCCTTATCAGAGAAGCTTCCTCCTGTGGCAGATAGGAACAAATACAGAGACCCACAGCCAGACACTGTGCAGGGAATAAGAGACTTAGCCTTAAGTGGGATCTCTTCACCAAATTTCTCCTCTCAGGGTTCAGGGAACCCTGCTGAAGAGAAGGCAGAAGGAATGTAAGAGCCAGAGGGGTGGGGGACACCAAGAAAACAAGGTCCCCTAAATCAACATGACCGAAGCTCATGTGAACTCACAGAGGGTGAGGCAGCATGCACCAGGTCCTTCCTGTTAGGAATATTTTCTAATATTAGCTTCCTGCTGACGCGAAAATTCCCAGTCAAGTCAAATCAAAACAAGCCAAATTAAGAAATATCCAGGTTTAATGGGAGATCTGCGCTCTTGGGTGTCCCCAAGGGGGAAAATGGGAAGCTGCAGAAACATGACCCCAGGGAGGAAGAAAAAGAGACCACGTGTTCTTCTTTTGGGGATCACTTAAGTATCCTGGGGAGTGGTCCTGACCCCACCTTCAGGAAGAGGTCAGGACCTGGCCTGCTGGGATTTGAAGTCCAGACCAGGCCTGGGGGCTGAGATAGATGCGAGGGACTGGGACCTACGTTCCCAACTTAACACTTCCTTTGCATATATTAATGCTTCCAGCTTAGTAACTTTATGAGATTCCTGAGTGTTCTAACAAGTGGGTCTCTGGGTCTTTATATGTTCCTGGTGCTTTCTCTTGGGTTCTTTTCCTTCTGTTTGCTTGTTTTGTTCAACTCCAATGGGTTAGTTTTTGTATTATTTTATTTATTATTATCCATTAAGAGGCAGAAAGGGAGTAGATCTGGATGGGAAGGAGGTGGGAGGAACTGGGAGGAGTAGAGGGGGAGAGATCATAATCATGATATATTATGTAAGAAAAGAATCTCTTTTCAATGAAAAGAAAATAGAAAAGAAAAAATATCCTCCCAAAGTAACAAATGCCTCATTTGTTAACTCTATAAATGCTACTGGAGTGCCACCTACATGCCCAGCGCCATGCTGTATGTTGAAGATGCAATGGAGACCAAGACAAATCCTCCTTCACCCTCTAGTGTCTTAGATTCTAGTGGGGGAGATAAATGTTGAAAGCAAATATTCTGATTTATTTTAAGGTGCACAGAGTGGGGGGTAAAGGGAAGAGGAGGTCAGTAAGGGACGAAGGAACTTGATCTTGGAGGACAGGGAGGAGACACAAAGCTCCAGCTGTGTGACTTGCTGGGGTCGAAGAGTGGAGCCGTAAACACACATGGTGCCGGGGGACAGATGACATCCGTAAGATTTTGTAGTGCATCAGATGTCTTTGATGCTTACACTGAAGGAGGGGAAGTCAGTGAAACATTAATATTCATTAATGAAGTCCAATCTAGTTGTGGTAGCAAAGCTATGGCAGGCAGAATTCCAAGGATTATCCCCAGTACTCCTGTCTTGTACTTATTCCATCCAAGGCTAATCTAGGCACTCCTGTGGAGGGACTCTGCAGATGGAATTAGGGTTACCAATCAGCAGACCTTGAAATAGATTGCCCTAGGTTATATGGATGTGACTTTTCTAATCCTAAGAATCTAGGATTAGATTTGTGTGCATGGAGGAGTGGAGCCCTCTGTCTGGAGAGGGGGAAGGACTGAGGGGGGTAGAGAAACAATGAAGCCAAAGACCATAGCAAAGAGAAGTGAGGCTTCCAAAGGCTTAGGCCTGGTCTTCTTTGGGGATACTGAAGGACCCAAAGAGCCAAGAAACAGGGGTTCACTTTAAGAGTTGACAACTGCTCCCCAGTAAGTGGTCAGGAGGGAATTAGGGCCTTATGCCCGTATGAACCTGAATTCAGTCAGCAACTTGGGTTATCTTAGGAATGAATCCATCTGCAGTTTGGAGAAAGGAACACGGTCCTCTCAGCACTGACTCCATGAGACCTGGAGCAGTATCCATGGCAGAGAGGATCACTATGGAAACGAGACAGTTTCCAGATGCTGAGCTGGTGGTGACCTTTAAAAGTAGCAACAGAAAACCGATGCAGGAGTCAGGCATCAACTGAGAAATTAGGACAAAAGTCTACCAAGAGATGGTGGCATGGGCCTGGCAAAGGTACGGAAACTTACAATGTGATTGACTCCTGTGTTGACTTTGGAGCCAGAGACAGGAGGATGTGGGTCTGAGAAATGGGAAGGAGGGAGCTTTCTGCTGGGAGTCATCTGCGGAAGGAACAGTTTGCAAAGATGGATATGATGAGGTGGCCAGAAGCAGATTATATAGAGGTTTCTGAATCAAGATTTTTAAACTTTATCATAAAGGAAAATTACTTCATTCTGTCAAGTAGACAAATATGAGAAACAGGTTGGCACGTCTTAGCGCTGTTGGCGGTTCTTTATCGTATGTTTCCTTGGCCCGTTATCAACCATCTACTGCCAGCTGATACAAAGCAGCACGGTTTCTTTTCCACTTGCCAAGCCCACTCGAAGACACAACAGTAAAACTAAACAGGGTCAAAGGAAGAAATAGAATTAAAATAATTAGCAAACAATGATTTTCTTCACAAAACTCTAAAAGTAGGTGCCATAAAATTGAATGAAATGAACGAGAGTGCTTAGCAATCCCGTTGGAAACTAAATCAGATAAATATCAGTATGTACGCCACAATAGTTGAAAAGCAACATCGGAGATAGTACTTAAAACAGTGCAAAGGAAATACCTAATAATGAACAGAACGGAAAATAGGCAAGCTCATTATAGATAAATGCTATTGAGGGAAATTTAATCATATGTAAAGATAGAACATAATTGATTAGAAAATGCAATCATTTTTAGAGTTCAATTTTTGTAATTTAATTCAATGAGATTCTAGTCATGCCCCTGCAGACTTTCCTAGTTTCTGAAAATTGGCAGGCTGGTGATAAATTTTATATATTCAGGAAGCCAAGAAATAACCAAGATATTATTTTTAAAAATTGACAGATACCCCAAGTAAACATGCTTTCTACAGACTGTGTGTGGCAAGGCATGCCACCGAGGCCAAACATCCTGGGGACGGAGCACCCATGGTGGGGAATCGGATAAGGTATTCTTCCCTGTGTGGTGTGTGTTGCTCCGCCTTCTTGCTATGGTGGTAGTTCCATGAGCCTTGCTACGCGTAGTGAGACATGTAAGGAATTCTTATATGCATAGATCTTCTATATGTTATTGAGTGATGCTTCCTTATGGAATGGGGTCCATCTGTGACCATGGTGACACCATGACAACAGTTAGTGCAAAATGAATCCAGCCCATAGCTTCCATAGTCTTAGAGTTCCAACACCGTTCAAGATTTAAGGTCTCTCCTAGAATGCAAGGCAACCATTTAACAGCGAGATTTTTTTTTCAAATTAACAGATTAAAAGCCAAATCAGTTGCTTCCGGTGCACAGTGACGCAGAGGAAACACACCGTTCCCAGACGAGAGGAGAGGAAACACAACAGAAAGATATCAGATCAAAACCAAGAGTGTACCTGAACAGGGAGCAAGTACTGGTCTTTGGCCTCCATCTTTGGAGGCCCCGCCCCTGTGCCTGCCAAAAGTTGGCCCCTCCCCCGAGGAGGGAAGAGGCAGCCCTCCAAAAACCCTGACCACGCCCCCAGTCTATTTAAACTGCTCCCAGGAAAGTCCCTGTGTGGTCTCCTCCCCATATCCTTTAATTTGGCTCGTTGTCATTTGGCTTGATTGGGATTTTTTTGTGTCAGCAGAGAGCTCACGTTAGGAAAATTCTTACCATAGGGCATACACCACACTATACAGCTCTCATAACCAGGGCCCATGGGATCACCTGGACGCTGTGCTGGTTCATCTTCATGGTCAGCTTGACTATGTTTAGATGTTATCAGGAGATACCCTCTGGGTATAGCTTGGAGGGTGCCCAGAGAGGTTTAATTAAGAGGAAAGACTTAACCCGTGCCTCAGGTGTCTAATCCTGTGATAAAACACCAGGACCAAAAGCAGCTTGGCGAGTTATTTCAGGTTACATTTCCACACTTCAGTCCGTCACTGAAGGAAAGCAGGGCAGGGACCTAGAGGCAGGAGTTGATGCAGAGGCCATCAGGGAATGTTGCGTACTGCCTTTCCCCTCAAGTCTCCCTTGTTTTGCTTTCTTAGATGGTCTAGGACTATTTTCCTCTAGGTGGCCCCTCCCACAGTGGACTGGGCCCTCCCACATGGGTCACCAAATAAGAAAATGCATCACAGGCTTGCCCATAGGCCAGTCTGGTGGGGGTATTTTCTCAGCTGAGGTTTCCTTTCCCCAGATGACTCTAGCTTATGTCAAATTGACATAAAACAAGACAGACAATACAGCCTGAGTATAGATGGCACCATCTATACTGGAGTCTGTTGTGTCTGTCCCTATGAGACTGAAACCTTCCATCCCATAGGGAAGATCCTTAAAAAGAAAGGTAAACAACAACAACAACAACAAAATAGCTTCAGGAAGTCTCTGAAACTCACCAGATACAATAGGCTCCTCCCTCCGACAGTATACAAGCCACCTTGCAGCTTCTGCGACTAGACCAGCTGTCTGGAAGAAGCACAGGCCATCTAAGCTGTGTAGAAGTTTAATACCAGAGTCACTTGGAAAGGACACCCTCCAACCTGCTGAGCTGCCTGCAGGCTCTGCAGTATGCTGCAGGTTCCCAGCTTTGGGAGCTGTCCCCCATGTTGGGATGGGCTTTGCTGTTGCAGCTGCCTGGGAGTCATTTCTGCTCCTGGAAGTAACTTCTTACTCATATTCCCATAAGAAGCCCCTTGATGAACTAGAGTTCATCAAGTTGGATTTTGGTAGAATCCATACTTTGGTCTGTCATGGACTTCCTATCTAGGACGAATAGACATCAGTAGTGTCTCCCCTAGAAAAGTTCTGTCGGAGAACAGAGTCCCATACTGAATAAAGAGAGAGAAAGCAGGAAGCCAGCTGAACACCAACGTGAGTGCAACTTTGGCATGGTCGGCTGCCTTATGTACCCACCTCCATGGCTTCCCTGCCACGAATGACTGTACATTCACACAGGCAATCAACGTAGATACTTTCTTACGTTGCTTTCGTCACTGCAATAAGGGTAATGAACAAATAGCAAGGGAAGACGAGACCAATGCCAGCACCCATCCAGAAAAACAACAAACCCCGAAATGCCAAGACAAACACTTGGGGGTTGAGGTCGTATCAGCGATGATCTAATTCTACCATGGAGAGCTTATCTGGACTCTTTCTTGACTCCTAGTTTGTTTTTTACTGCTGTGATAAAAAAAAATCACAACCTGAAGTAACTCAGGGAGGAAAGGATTTATTTGGCGTATGCGTCCGTATTTCAGATCATCATCAAGGGAAGGTAGGGCAGAATCTCAAGATAGGAACCTGAGGCGGGAATGAAGCAGAAACCGATGAGGAGCGCTGCTCACAGGTTTGCTCCTGGGTGCTTGCTCAGCTTGTTTTCTTGTACCAACCAGGACCACCTGGCCAAGGGTGACACCACCCATAGTGGGCTGGAACCTCCCATGTCAGTCATAAAGCAGTGCCCCCATGGACCCTCCTGCAAGCAACAAGATGGAGACAATCCCTCAGTTAAGGTTCCCGCTGCCCATAGAATTCTAGCTTGTGAAAAGTTGATGAAAAAAATAAATAAATAAAACAAATAAACAAATCCCCCAAAACTAGCCAGCACACTTGTGTTGACTCCATTAGGTCTCTGCAGCTTTCTTCTGTGATAGTCCACATTTGTGGCATCTCTCAGACCCTGGGTTCTCCTGCAAGCTTCAGTATCACCTTCGCAGCTTCACAAAACCCACACCAGAGCTCTGTGTAGAGATTCCCGACCCTGCTACACGTTGTTTGGTATTGGTAACTTCGTGCATCCTTCATCCAAGTCTCCATGACTATATAGCACTTATATTTTGCATGCTTGCAAAACCAAAACCATATAGATGACATCTAGCTGCACTGCCAGATTCAGGTGTAGCCTGGCTCCCTTGGGTCACAGCTGCAGCAGCTTCTGGTACATTCTCAGTCGAATTGATAAGCCAGTGCCCTGGGCAGCCATTTCCTGTCAGGGTTCTGACAGACTCTTTTTTTTTTTTATTTTAAAGATTCTTTTTTTTTTTATTGAGAAAAAAAAAATTCCGCCTCCTCCCAGCCTCCCACTCCTCTCACCCTCTCCCAACTCCTCTCCCCCTCCCTCTTGAGTCTGAAGAGCAGTCAGGGTTCCCTGCCCTGTGGAAAGTCCAAAGTCCTCCCCCCTCCATCCTGGTCTAGGAAGGTGAACATCCAAACTGGCTAGGCACCCACAAAACCAGAACAAGAAGTAGGATCAAAACCCAGTGCCATTGTCCTTGGCTTCTCAGCAACCCTCATTGTCCGCCATATTCAGAGAGTCCGGGTTTATCCCCTGCTTTTCCAGTCACAATCCAGCTGGCCTTGGTGAGCTCCCAATAGATCAGCCCCACTGTCTCCATGGGTGGGTGCACCCCTCTTGGTCCTGACTTCCTTGCTCATCTTCTCCCTCCTTCTGTTCCTCATTGGTACTTTGGGGGCTCAGTCCAGTGTTCCAGTGTGGGTCTCTGTCTCTATCTCCATCCATCGCCAGATGAAGGTTCTATGGTGATATGCAAAATATTCATCAGTATGGCTATAGGATAGGATCATTTCAGGTTCCCTATCCTCAGCTGCCCCAGGAACTAACTGGGGACCTCGCCTTGGGCACCTGGAATATCTTTTTAAGATTCCATCTTCCTATCTTCTTCTTTCAAATGAGTTTCATTGTTACCCCCTAGAGCTCTGGAAAGAGGTGGCTTCACCCTCAAGATACCACTGTCTCAGTGCAAGCCCCTGTTTTCTCTTTAATGGCATTGATCTCTCTAACAATTGTTGACACATTGTTTGCACCAACTTTGCCCACACTGTGATTGTTCTCTGCAACTTTAAACCTGTACAGACTTCTTTCCCTGCCAAGTTGAACATTTTTCCTCTTCTTGTTCCACTTTCTCTTCTCTCATGCTGTAAACTTGGCTAAGAGCGGTGAACGGTAGCCAGGTCGTAACCCGCATGTTATATCATCTTGAAGCCGCCGCCGTCAAGCCGCCGTCAAACGATGTAGTTCATTGCTTTCAAATTCAACCATACTCAGGTTTCCAGGACACTGAACTGACAGAATGTCAGTTCCTGAAGGGGACTTCTGCATAGCAGGGGCTCCTTACCAGACCCTGGATTAGGCACAAGCCACGCCCCAAGCACCTGTTTTCACAGATAGATCCTTTATTAGGCAGGGAAGAAAAGTGGCTGCTTTCAGACTCAGGCAGAAGACAGCATCAAATGACCTTGCAAGTGGCATTCTTAAGAGAAGAAGGGGAGGCCTGTGTTAGAATGAGCTAGGATGCTGTGGTAAAGGAGGCAGCGGATGAGGGAGAAGAGAAAGGGGACAAGGGAAAAGGGACCAGAATATTTGTTCCAGAGATACGAAGGACTGCCTCCGGATAGAAAGGAGATTGATGTGGCCCATAGGTAAATGGTGGTTTATAATGCTAAAGGGGGAAACACCGCATTGGGATGAGGCATTTAATCCTAACTGGACATGTTAGCTAGGTAAGCCAAAGGGGACTTTGATTGCTGGACCTCGGTATTCAGCCTCAGGAGGAGGAAGTGGCCAAGTAAGGGACTAGACTAACTTTAGGAATGTAATCTAACAGTTTTTAGCAAGGGGGAGAAGGGCAAGGCCTGCCAGAGCCACAGACTTGGGTGGGCCAATGTTTCTTCAGTTTCTTTGCCACAATGTAACACAAACAGCCTCCATCGCAAGTCCCAATACTACCGTGTCCCCTCTGAAGCCCCACCAGCCTGGCCTTCATTGTCCTCATTTCTATCATCATTTTGGCCTCTTGAACTTCTACCAGAAGGACCCATTGCACCATTTACAGCGTCCTAGAGATTCTGTAGCCCACAGTTTCAGACTCTCCAACAGTCTTCCTGTGAATGGTTCAGAAGGCCTGAGAACCATAGCCATAGGCTCAGATATCTGCAAGCCACAGCGACAACCCTGCTTCTCAGTACCTGAGTTCGATTCCCAGCAACCACATGGTGGCTCACAACCATCTATAATGAGACCTGGTGCCCTCTTCTGGCCTGCAGAAGAACACTGTATAATAAATAAATAAATATTAAAAAATAAAAATAAAAAGTTTTTTTTTTTAAAAAAAAAAACGCATTGTGAAAGAGCTACTTCTACTGCTGTGCTCTTCCACCGTGATTGGCCATGAGCGAAGATGAACCCACCCTTCCTTAAGTTGCTTCTTAGACAGCAAATGATCACAGATATGGGAAAACTAGAGGTAGAGTCGTGGCTGTGGCTTCGGGGTTCCTGGCCGTCTGCAGCAGCAGGGGCATCAGGCTGCTTTCCTACATCCATGCTGACCTGGAAGCAGAGGCGGGGGCAGAAGCACGCACAACCTCCCAAATAGCGCAATCAACTGTGGACCAAATGTTGACACAGAGCCTTTGGGAACCTTCCTTCCTTCCTTCCTTCCTTCCTTCCTTCCTTCCTTCCTTCCTTCCTTCCTTCCTTCCTTTTTGGCTTTTCAAGACAGGGTTTCTCTGTAGCTTTGGAGCCTGTCCTGGAACTCACTCTGTAACCCAGGCTGGCCTCGAACTCACAGAGATCCGCCTGCCTCTGCCTCCCGAGTGCTGGGATTAAAGGCGTGCGCCACTACTGCCCAGCAACATTTCACATTCCTTCTGTTTACCAATAGTCTCTTTGGAGCCATCACTGTGTGGCTAGGAGGTGTGAAAATTAAGTTAGATTTAAATAAAGTCATTAGATCCGAGTGAGTTTGGCTTAATGTCTCACTGTTAAAACTTGACTGTGTACAGTTCCTGCTACTTGTACACAAGTAGTATCTCATCTCCGACAAATAATATTGGTGCCGTGTCCATACATAAAATTCCTTTCTTTTTATTTTGCTTCTGTTTTCTCATTTTTGAATTATCTTTGGCTTCTTTCCCTCCCTCCTCCGGTACCTGCTACCATGGCAACATCTATCTCAACCATCAACCACATATCCTTGTTCTGGGCTCAGCTTAAATGAATTCAATAAATATTTATTATTTGCCTAGTGGGTGCATAGTGCATCACAGTTGTTATAAAAAAAAATCAGCCACAAATCTTTTCTCCCATCTTCCTCCTTACAGCTTAGGATATACCAAACTGTACCGACAAGAAACTTGATAAAAGTAAGCTAAATGAACGGGAGGATAAAGGCAATATATGAACACACAACACACATAATTCAAGGTTATTTAGAAGACATCAGTAAATTCTTCTTTATCACAGCTTATTTGTTGTTGCTACTTCTTCATACCCAAATACGCCTTTATTTTAGCATGCAGTCCAGATGAATATTCCAAATGCAATTGGAATTCTATGGATGGAAGCACAGCCTTTGGTGGATTCATAAGACGAGGCACACATGTCAGAGACTAATATTAGATCCTTGTTTTTTTAAACTTTTCTAATTTAGAGCATGCATATTTTTATAAAAACGTGTAACTTTAAGAGATTTGAGATTAAGAGTCTTCAAAGTTCTGAGATATTTGTGTTTTACAAGAATTTAACTGAGATGTGATTGTTTAAATATGCTAGAGGCCACTTGTCATTAATACCATAGTTGAGATGCTTAGGCGGGCAAGGATGCCTATGCCCTTGGAAGGCAATGGCCCAGAGCTAAGCAGGTATCAGAGGAGTGGGGCTCAATGACTCTGATAAACACCATGTTAAAAGTTTCACTAGGAACCTAACAACACAGTTGTAGCTTTTAACCCAGGCATTTATCTTAACACTTGGTCCGCAAGACATGGGTGAGCAATTTCTGGTACATCTGGTGCAAACGGAAGCTATTTCTCCCAAAGAAAAATGATGAGGTGACCACGAGAGCTGCAACCCACAGGTCTTTAGTCTGTCATAAAGAACACGCGTGTGTCACACGTGGTCAGCTTCAACCTGAGCTCTGGAATTCGCGTTTGGGGCAGTGAAGAGTACGTGTGCCATCACTAGGGTTTATGTGGTCTTGTTCAATCTGGTCCTCCATTCTGTACAACTGTCCTTCCCTCACTCATTCTTTTCCAGCCTCCTGCCTTTAGTGACCACAGAAGGCAGAACTTTCTCAGAGTGCCAGCTTCTTAAATAGGGGTTTCCCTCTCAGCGAAGTGTCTTTGCATCTCTCCTGATAGTTCCATAAGGTTAGAGATGGACCTGTGTTACCAGGGCTATCAGTGCTCAGGGATGTGGTGGTCCCGGGCTGAAAAGGTAAATAAGTCCCCTGACGTCTCTAATTTGTAATTATTTAAAAACAAAAGCTTGATTTTAATGTAATATATTATTGTGGTAAATCCGTCTGAATGTACCCGCCTTTGATGAAAGGAAATGGGAAGTGTGATGGTCGGGTCCCCTGTCCCGCGTACACTGCACCAATCTCCTCTTAACCTCCGTCTTAGAAGTGACTCTTCTCCTGTGCCCTGGATTTCAACATCTTGCTGTGGTCTCCTCTGGAATGAATTTCTTTGCATGGGCAATCAGGGAGGAGGCTTGGCAGTGCAGTTCCTAAGAGTGGCCAAAATGTTGCAACAGCTGAGGGGGAGGGTGGCAGTGTGACCAGGCAGAGCAGCAGCGGGGTGCCAGGGATGCTGATCAGTCATGGGTTCTTCCGGCCAAATGCATGCTCAAGAAAACAAGAGGCAAAGGAAAGGCCAGAATGAAGCAGCAGCCGGGTCAAGTATGCCGTGCCAAGGCCAGCAGCAGCGAGGCCCAGGCCAACAGATATCCACAAGCATGTTGGTGTTTGTGGGGACAGGGATCGGGCTGTGGGGCACAGCAGTAGGCCAGCCAGAGCGAATCAGAGCTTCTTCATTCGTTTAACCACGCTCTGTCTAGTGTAGTGGATGTACCTCTGTCCTCTGATTTCCTTCCTCAGACTGTAAACAGTGTTGACAGTCCACCGAGAAAGGAAACAAAAGAAATTAGAAAACCTTCTGCAACCTCGACTCCCGCTTCAATAACTTTGATCAGTTTCTATGCCAGTACTAGGCCCTTTCATTCCTCCTGGTGCTTTCTCTGCCATGCTGGAGATTAAGTTCCTTGCCTTGTGTGTGCTAGGCAAGTACTCTGCCACTCCCCGTGCCCTCCCCCGCCCCCGTGCCCTCCCCCACCCCACACACATATAGAAGCTCAGGGTATCTGCTGTTCACCTCTCATTTACTACCCATGTCACCCCAAATTGTCATTGGATGTGTTTGTTTTCCCCTTAGTAGACTCTTTAGAGTCCACCTCCTCCTGCTCTTCCTCCTCCTCCTCTTCTCCAGAGGCCTCTGCAGCATACCATTGGTATGTCTGCTGGCTCCAGCCACCTTGAGGGTTATCGGTTGATTTATCTAGTGATTTCGTGAGCCTGTATCCCTCACTCAGCTTTTAGACATCAACCAACACTGTACAGTGGTTATGTATAACTGGTTATGCGTGTCTGCCTTGTCCTCCACAGCTTATCACCAGCTTTCCTAATATGGCGGGCTTTGGCTCTCATATAATACATCCCAAGAGCAGTTTCCAATCTCCCCCCACATCTCCTCTCTCCCATATAACCACTCCTCCTGAGGTTCCCTTCAGAAAAGAGCAGGCCTCCCAGGGCTATCAACAAATTTGGAAGCTGGTTGGTGACCCAAAAGAAAAAGCCTGCTATGCTATAGCCACAGAAGATAACTCCAAACCCTGGCTTCATTGTCTATGAAGTAATTACATACTCTCTTCCAGATATAGTATCTTGAAATTATATATTCACAGTACCTCAACCATGACAAGAAACACCTACAAACCAAAATAAATCTAAACAAACAAATAAATAGAAGTGGACTATCCAGCAGAGTGCCAAGATTTTTAACAGAGCAGAGCATAACAAGACACAATAAGAAAAAGCACAAACTCTCATATCAAGCCTAGACAAGGCAACCCAGTAGGAGGAAAAGGGTCCCAGGAGCAGGTGAAAGAGTCAGAGACAGCCCCTGCTTCCACTGTTAGGAATCCCACTAACCCCATGCTAACAACCATACAATATATGCAGAGGACCCAGCACAGACCCATGCAGGCTCAGAACAAGCGTGTGTCACATGTGGCTAGCTTAAAACTGAGCGCTGGAATTCGCGTTTGGGGCATTTAAGAGTAAGTGTGCAATCACTAGGGTTTATGTGATCTCTCCAGTCATTTAAAAGCAAATTCTCTCTGAGGAAACACATTCACATCTTCAGTTATGACTTCCCTTACCCATGCTTTAAAATCCTTAGCTCAGAGACACTTTAATAATGTTTCACTTATTTGTAACCTTTTGCTGACTTCCAGACAAAGCCTGCAATGTGTCATCTGGGGCTGACACAGTTGTAGCCCCTGACAGGTCTCTGTATTTTTATATGAATGAAGCATTTCACAACTGAAGCAAAAAGAGCAACAAAAAAGGTATTGGAGAATAAAGTCTAAGCCAAGAAAACATTGAAACAGAAAATTTTATGCCTGTTGGGGTTTTTTATTACTGTGAAGAGATACCACGACCATGGCAACTCTTACAAAGAAAACTTTTATCTGAGGTGGCATCTTACAATTTCAGAGGTTCAGTCCATTATCATCATGATGGGGAGCATGGTGGCATGCAGGCCAACGTGGTGCTGCTTACATCTTGACCAGAAGGAAGCAGAAAGTTGATTGACTGTCACACTGAGAGAGGACTGAAAAAAAGAGACTTCAAAGCCCACCCCCACAGTGACACACCTCCTCCAACAAGGCCACACCTGCTAATAATGCCACTCCTTTTGTGGGCCATTTTCTTTCAAACCACCACAATGCCACAGCAGTTAAAGAAAAGCAAAGATAATGAGCCTCTTAGCCCAACTATAAGAGGTGTTTAATACCAACATGACACAGAGAGCTGATACTGAGCATAAGGTTAACAGCAACTACGAAAACACATAAGGTCAGATGTAAAATGCATTACAGAGCTAAGGTTGAGGCCAAAACGATATACGGACCCTTTCCTATACATTATTCTCAGGTCAGAGTTAGAAACATTACCCTGAAAACCTTTTCCTAAAGTTGCAGCGTCCATTTATGAGCATAGGAAGTCATCTGCATCCTCCATCAGGAGATTGCTGTTGTCACCATCACTGATAGATCCAAAGCAGAAGCACACAGCTGGGGGACAGGCAGATGGGACAGCAGAGAGCCTTTGGACAATCCTAGGTTCCAATCCTAACAGCAAAGTGATCCACAGATGTGAGTGGAACACAGATGTGTGTCACAGTGACGAGGAGACAGTGTGTGAGTGGAACATGGATGTGTGTCACAGTCATGAGAAAAAGGCCTCTTTCTGGTTCCAGAACTTCTCTGAAGTTGGTCATTGTCCATCCCCGGTTCCACTTTGGTGTGCTACACCGGGCAGACACCTAATGGTCTGCATGCTTGGGTACCTTTCACTTGGTCTGGTTAAAGAGCTGGAGGTTTTGTGGAGCAGAGAAAGTCACCGGGGCTCCTGGTCTCCTACTTCTGCTATAACTGGTGGCTGTCTTTGGCCATTTTCTCAGCAAAACACCAGTGAATAGGTGAAAGCCATTTTTCCTGTTTATCACCAATCAAAATTAGAGATTACACTACACACACACACACTCATTTTCACACATACTGTCTTCATACATACTCTTGAATGCACACTCACACACACTCATTCTTACACACACCCACACTTCTTCACCACTAAATGAAAAGTTCACTCTCAGTGCCCAGTCCTCAAGGCAGAGCTAACTGCATGCATTTTGATACTGCTTTCTCTTCACAGCTACCTGTAATGTTGATTTTTGTTGTTGTTTTAGTTTGGTTTTTGTTTTTTCTCAGACGGGGTTTCTATGTGTAGCCCTGGCTGATTTGGAACTCATTGTGTAGACCAGGCTGGCCTTGAACTCAGAGATTTGCCTGCCTCTTCCCTCCAAGTGCTGGGATTAAAGAGATGCAGTGTTACCATCCAGCTTACTGATTTTTTTTTTCGAGACAGGGTTTCTCTGTGGTTTTGGAGCCTGTCCTGGAACTAGCTCTTGTAGACCAGGCTGGTCTCGAACTCACAGAGATCTGCCTGCCTCTGCCTCCCGAGTGCTGGGATTAAAGGCGTGCGCCACCACCGCCCGGCCAGCTTACTGATTTTAAGGAAATATTTTTTATAATATTCATTTCTATTTCTTCGTATGTATTATATATCCCAAGGTTTATCCATTCATGTGTGGATAAGCATTTGAATTGTTCTAGCTTTGTTTTGTTTCGTGTGTGTATGTGTGTGTGAGTGTGTGGTGTGTGGTGTGAGGAAGAGAGTTTTATACAGTGGTTAGATCTCATTCACACTGACTATTTTTGAACACAGTAAAATGGACATGCATTATCAGTGTATAGAGCTTGTCTGGAAAATCCTTAAACCCAGTATGTTTTCTGAACAAATGTGTAGGATACAATATAGAACATTCCTTATTCTTTTGGCTCAGATGACTTTACTGAGCCTGGTATCAATGCACATATTGGGAGTCCCCATCTACTTCAAGACAAATTTCTAGGTTCCTTGCAGGGCCTGAGAGGCATGCTTCTTGAAGTCCACTCTGTGGAGGTGCATGAATGTTGATGGTGTATTCTCAGGCCACCTCTTTGTTGATGACAGAAGGGTCCTTCTTCACACCACTTTGCTGATGACAGAAGGGTCCTTCTTCACACCTCTTTGTTGATGACAGAATGGCCCTTCTTCACACCTCTTTGTTGATGACAAAAGGGCCCTTCTTCACACTACCTTGCTGATGACAGAATGGTCCTTCTTCACACCATTTTGTTGATGACAGAATGGTCCTTCTTCACACCACCTTGCTGATGACAGAATGGTCCTTCTTCACACCACTTTTTTTTTTAACTGGAGCCATCCTGCCAGGCTCAGGTTAGAAAGGGACCAGTTTGTTTTTTTTAAATATATTTTTATCTATTCTTTGAGAATTTCCTACAATATATTTTGGTCATATTAAACCCCTACTCCTTTCTCTAATTCCTCCCAGATTACTCCCCATCCCTCACTTCATGTCCTTTTTTAAAAAAATATTTGTGTTGCATATACTCTTGAATATGTGCCACTTCCTTAATGAAAACTGACTCTTCCCCTCTGAAGCTGTCAGCTGTCAGGAGTAACTAAGTTAGAGGTGGGGTTCCTGAGCTCCTCCTCACTCCATGCTGGAATATTTACTGGCTTAATCTTGCTCAGATATTACGCAGGGAGTCACAACTGCTGTAACTTCATGAGCATGCTGGTCCTGTCATGGTCTGTGGCTGTCCTCCCAACCTCTGGCTATTTTGATCTTTCCATATCTCCTTCTGTGACAGTCCTTGACTTTGGGGTGGGCTGTGACAATGATGTCCCACATATAGCCAGCTGAGCACCACACTGACATTTACGCTCAACCCTTGGGCTAGTTATGAGTTTCTGAGAGAGCCACCATCCACTGTACAGCGAAGCCTCTGTACTGAGGACTGAGGGTGGCGCCGAGGGTGGCGCCGTGGACATAGAGAGATGAACTTAGATGACAGTTTGATGCTGTATCTATTCAACAGAGTAACGGTAGTAAGTCTACCCCAGATCTGTGAGGGACCCAACCCTGGGCTCTCAGCCGGATTTACAGTGCCAAGCATGTTTCTTCAAGTGGAGTGTGCCTCAGATTCAATCAGAAAACATTATCCCCATCACATTCACAATACCATTGCATCCTTGAACTTGTCTTGCCATGCTGGTACTTGTTGTAGTTCACCGGGATCACAGTTTGGTAAAGACAATCACTTCCCCTAGCAGCCTGCCTTGCACCTTCCAGGACTGTGAGAGCTAGCCAGCAAAAAGCTTCCTGGCCAATACCCACTGAATTTTTTCTTATCCTGTGTGTGGTGTCTACAGTAATAGGGTCTTACCACCAAGTTTAGGTGGCCAGCTAAGAACAATAGCAATAGCTTCTATTGTTCTGGGGTTATCTGGGATACCCCTGACCAACAACTTGAAGGGAGATATCACATAACTGGTACATGGATTTTTATTTGGATGAAAAATGGCTTCTAGAAGGAGATTATCCCTGGGGTGGGGGTAACTCAAACTCACACACACACACACACACACACACACACACACACACACACACATTGAGAGAGTAGGTTTCCATTTGGCTTTTACAAATATCCTTAGTACTAATTATCCATGCCCCCCTCCTCTTCCAAGATGCAAATATTTAAAACTATAAATGCCATAATAAATAAAGCCTTGGCTCTGAAGTTGGGCTTCAGAATCTGCTCCGGCTGTGTGGAAAGGTGACTAGAAGCAGATGCACTTTGTGACGTGTATCCACAGGACACTTCTTAAAATGTGGAGCCAAACTTGGCTTCAAGGAAGAGTCATCAGAACCAACTTTGGTAGCATAACCAGATAATGAAGCCACCTTCTCTGCCTCCAGTACCACCTGCTCCTACCCTCGCTGCTCCTCTCTCCTCCATTACAGCAAAGGGTTTAGATGTGCAGTTCATCTAAGATCCTAGCCCTTGCAGAATGGGATATATGGCTCAGTAGAGGACATTTTGTCTTGTTAAGGGAATATAAATTCTATTATTCTGAGAAATTCTCTTTAAGAGAAACCACAGACAATTAAGGGAGAAAAGGAGCCGTAACTCACAGAGATGGGATTGTTTAAAACCATGAGGACACACTTGCTCTGCCAGGCTAGGGTTTTCAAACCCACTTGAAGCCCTTCTGTTGAAGGATACAAATAGCTTAGATTTTAAAAAGTAATAATGACTGGGCAAAGTCTCATGGGCTTGTGGATCTGAAGTATGTGACATAAGTTCCCCTGAGACATTGGCTGTGGCAGGTTTAATTTCTTAAAGACTCTCCAATTGACATGCAGTTGCTTTCTCCTTGCATTCTGTTATAACATGAGGGCCTGTTTGGTGGGGTTTCTGTCCTGCCCAGTTCCCACAGCTGGTAAATCCCAAAGAAAATCACACAGAGAGTCTACATTAGGTTATAAATAGATTGGCCCATTAACTCAGGCTTCTTATTAACTCTTATAACTTATATCAGCCCATCATTCCTATATATGTTAGCCACATGGCTCGGTACCTTCTTCAGCAGGGTAGGTCACATCTTCCTTCTTGGTCTGGGCAGGACTGCCTAGGGAGCTTCCTGCTTCCCAGAATTCTCCTATTCTCCTTGCCCCACCTCTACTTCCTGTCTGGTTGTCCCACCTATAGTTCCTGCCTGGCTAATGACCAATCAGCATTTATTTAAAACATAATTGACAGAATATAGAATTGTCCTACACCATTCTGTAGCTCTTATTATTTTTGCCAGACTTTCAAAGAAGTATGATTAACCACTTATTTTGTGTTGTGATCCTATGGTTTGGCCCCAAGTGGAAGCATTCACTCATCCCCTACAGTAGATTCAATACCTTTTTCCAATAGCTCATGCCAACCATGATCCTTGGGATGTGATCAATAGGAAAAGTTCTGTAAAGATATGATTAAGGAGAGAATCTCTAGAAGTATGAGTGTGTGGGCCCCAAATCCAAAGACTAGTGTCCTCATGCAGGACAGAAAATGATAAGAGAGAGAAACAGAGAGAGAAAGGCCATGTGACCTTGAAAGAAGGCCATGTGACCATTACAGACCCCAGCATGATGTCTCTACCCCCTCAATAGTCTAGGGTTTTAAATACTTGGTCCTCAGCTGGTGTCTCTCTTTGGGTTGGTTTAGGAGGTATGACCTCACTGGAGGAAGTATGTCACTGGTGCAGGTGGGTTTTGAGGTTTTAAAATTCATATACCATTTTCAGTTTTCTTTGTTTCCTGCTGTGGTTTGAGATGTGCTCTCAGTTTCTAGCTCCAGGTGCCATGCCAACGGCCTCCATGCTTCTCAGCTGTGATGGTGATGGACTCATCACTTGAGACTGTAGGCCCTAATAAACACTTTCTTTTAGTATAAGTTGCCTGAGACATTATTTTGTCACAACAGTAGAAAAGTAACAAAGATATTTAGCCACAACTAAGAAAGGCGACAGACAGATAATCAACTAAGTAAGGAGGTGGGCACGGGCAGGTTCCAGGCCTTGTAAAGAACTGATCCTGCTGGCATCTTGATCCAGGCCTTCAGAGCTATGCCAAGTCATATACTCTGTGGTGTTTGCTATAGCAGCCCTAATAAACCAGTGAAGAGAAGGTGGTCATACTTCCTTGAGAGACTGGAATCCCTGGGTTAGGGACTGTGAAGAGCAGCAGATTTGACTGACAGGTGGACTAGAGGTGGTAGGCAGGAAGAACAGCTCAACGATCAGAGCAGAGTAGACTGCTGTGGTTTGGACCTTAAGTCTCATTCAGGCCCTCATGTTAGAGGCTCATTCTTTGGGGTGGTGCCATGGTCTGATGGCACAACCATTAAGAGTCCGTTGGGAGAATCCAGGTCACGGGAAGGCATGCCCCTGAAATGGATTGTGGGACCCAGGTCTTTTCTGGCTCACTTTTGCCTCCTAGAGGGGAAGTGAGTAGTCTTACTCGGCCACGGTCATTGGTCATCTAGATCACCCACCAAAAACTTAACAGTGATGCTCTGTCTGATCACGACTGGAGACAATTTATAGATTAGATGACTACTTGATTCTCTAGTATTTACTGCAGCAACAGAAAGCCAACTGACCCCACCGCCTAGAAGCAGATACGATCAATGCCTTGTCCCTTTCACAGGGAAGCTATAAGGGTACCAGGAGTCCAAAACAGAAGACAGGCACCTGGGCTCCCTTCAGATTGCTGGGTAGTGTTCCTCATACCCCATTTCTGTCCTTTCAGAATTCGGTGCTTAGCAAAGACACATGACTTACCTAGGCCTACATTCATTTTGCTCTGAAAAGTGTAAACGATTTGGGGTTAACAAATTCCTGTGACATCATAGACAACCAAGAAAGACATCAGACATGGATCCAATACAGGCTCAGCTCCAGCATAACTTGGGACAGGCAGGCGCTCACAAGTTCCAACAGCTCACCTTTCACCCAGTTGAACACACTAGGATGTCTCCAACTTTAAAACACAGAGGGAGTGGCACTTACACTTCTTACACTTCTTTTTTTCCTTTATTTATTTTTGCTCCTTCTATTTCCCCATTTCTCATTTTTCTTTGCTTATAATAGTATCTTTACTTTGTTATTCCTTAAATTATGTTCTCAGTTTTTATTTCCTGTTATACATTTATCTAAGTGTGCTTACACATACTTTTTTGTTATTGGGCAATCTTTTTCTTTTAGATTTTTTCCTTTTCCTTTTCATTATTATTTTAGCACTCTACATTTCTCCTTTTGACTGTCTGCTAAAATTCTATAATATTTCAACTTTAAATTATTATTTTAAAACTTTTATGTTCTGGGCTTATTTTTTAATTTCTCTGTGTGACAGTGTTAATTGTCATCTAGAATCACCTCGGAGATGAGTTTGCAGACACACCTGTGAGGTGTGATTTCCCCTCTGGGCATACCTGTGAGGGTTGTTTTAATCTCTGGGCATACCTGTGAGGGATGTTTTAATCTCTGGGCACACCTGTGACAGATGTTCTAACCTCTATTCAAGCCTAAGAGGGATTATGTTGGTTAGGTCGACTGAAGTGGAAAAGCTCACACTAAGGTGGGTGGCACCATTGCCCAGGCTTAGAGCTTCGATTGTATAAAAAGGAGAAAGCTAGCTGAGCACAGCATTTATTCCTCGGCTACTTGATAGTGGATGACCTGGGCCCAGCTGCCTCCTGCTCCCTCTGGTAGTGGTTGAGCTGGACCCAGCTGCCTCTAGCTCCCGCTGCTAGGATCTCCCCATCATGATGAGTCATAACACTGAACTGAGGGTTAACATACATTTTCCGTTTTTGAATTGCTTTCTTTGGGTATTTTTCCACAACAACAGGAAAAGTAAGACAGAAAAGTGGTAATGAGAAGTGTGGCCATCGCTGTAATAAGCCTGACCGTGTGACTCCCAGACCTTTGCAGCTGATTTGAAGGGGAATGTAAGAGGCACAGCCTAGGAAAACCCTTGGTTCTGTCTGCTGAGCTTAGCGGACACTGGAGAATAAGAACCTTGAGACAGTGAACATATGGACAGTGGATCGTGAGGTTCCAGAGGGGCATAAGGATTCATCAGGCACAAGCTAAGGGACCATTTGTGTGATATTTGGTCAAGAATCTAGCTTTGTTTTGTCACTTTTCCTGAGGAGGGGCGTTGAGTTTAAATGCAATAGATTAATTTGTTTGGTAGAAGAAATTTCAAGATAGGAGAGCATTCAGGCTGTTGCTCAGGTTGCTGCTGAGGACGTGTCTGTGAGTGTTCGTGAGAGCAACATCAGAGAAGAGGAAACCTCTGCACTGGGACAGGAAGGGGGTCAGGAGGGCAAACCCCCATCTTTGGAGGGTCCTTCCTGATGGTCCAGATTCGTTTCAAAAAAGGAAGTCCAAACTGAGCATTGCCCCGATGTTGGAACACAGCTGTCTAGGGAAGCGTTTCCCAGGTTAGCACAGAGAAGCTGTGCAGCTGTGACCCAAAGGGGCTAGGCTACATGGCAGCTGGTAGCAGAATTTGACATCGCCTACATGGCGTTGTTATTACAGGCATGAAAACGTGAGATTGGAGAGGTCATGGAGTCTTTCTGCGCCATATCAGAGAGTAGCCAAGACCAGGAATCCTTGACTCGCCACTTCCGGGAGGTGTGAAGGTGAAGCTAAATTGTGATGCAGATCCCTGATGTGAGAGATGCCAGAATGCATGCTGGGAAAACTACTGGCATAGAAGAGAGCTGGCCCAAATGAGAATCCTTGTGTGCTACAAGCAGCAGAGAGCAGGGGAGAGGAGAAGGGGGAGGGGCTTGAGAGGGAGAGGGAAGAAATGGTGGAGGGGGCTACCTAAGCCTTTGGGGGTTCTGTTGGTTCCATTACAAGTCCAAGACGCCAGATGGAGCCTTAGGATTCTGTGTTTTCCATGCTAGATTTTGGTTTTCTTTGGTGTTGCTATACTCTCGTGTACGTCTTGTGGGCCTGTTTGATCTTCTGCACCCATTAACGTTTATTTTATGAAATCCTGGGGAACGGGCTCAATCAGTATTGGGAAAATAGCATGACTGAAAAACATGACTCGCAAAGCAATCCTTGTCAGAATTTCAGCCACAGTCTTCACGGAACTAGAAAATACAATCTTAAAATTCTTATGGAAGAAGAAAAAGACACCCCCTCAAAGAAAAAAGACCCTGAGTATCTAAAGCAACCCTAAGTGGAAGTGTGGATGTTGAGGCCTCACAGTCTGACCTTAAACTACACTACAGAGTCATAATCATGAAAACAGAATGGTACTGGTCCAAAAGTAGATGTGTAAACCGATGGAACAGACTAGAAGGCTTTCATCTGAACCCACACAGCTACTGCCGCCTAAGCCTTGACAAACATATGAACAATATACATTAGACCATACAGAGCCTGTTCAGCATGAAACCCTGGAACTACGAGAGGAAGACATCAGCAAACCGAGATATGACAATGACTTTCTGAACAGGACACCGGGTGCACAGGAAATGATCCTGAGACCTGAACTGACAGATGGGATTGCGTGAATGAAAATCCTTCTGCAAAGGGAAGATTCACCCAGGGAAGAGATGGCCTATGAATGGACGAAGTCTTTACCAGTTATAAACCCGACAGGGAACTAGTATTTACAATCTAGAATGAGCTCCAGAACTGAAATCCCTGCCCTCCAAGTCACAGGCTATAAATAGGTTAACGGAGCGGCTAGATGGGCCTCACAGGAAGGAATGTGAATGGTCAGTAGCCGCTCGCAAACACGGTCAGCGGTCAGCATCCTTAGCCACCATTGCCATATCTCCGTGTTTGCTGGTGTCTTCCTCTCGTAGTTCCGAAGTTTCATGCTGAACAGGCTCTGTATAGTCTAATGTATATTGTTCATATGTTTAAAAACATTTCAAACTCCCAGCGCCCATTATTTCAGGTATGGAATGACAGGCTGTGAGCCTCTCTCTGTTTTTCATGGTTTTAGGATTCGTTTCTAAATTATGATGTGTTTGAACTATGTATCCCTGCACTAATCCTAGAGACTTGGATTTAAAGATGCTTTTTTATTAAAAAAAAATGCCAGCCATAATACTTCCCAGGTATTTTTTCTGCTTATTTCCTGTATTTGGCACTCAGTTACACATGTGCTCATGCATTTAATGTCTCTCCTGCGTCCAAGGCTCTCTCCATGTTTCCTTCCCTCCCCCCCCCAGTCATCTTACCGTATTTTTATTATCATTAGTGTATCTTCATCCATCAGTCATCAGGTTTACAATTCTTTACCTATCCTGTTTGAATGAACCTGATGAAACTCTACTGACCTTTTCATTCCTCTTCTTGTCCCTCTGTCTTCAGAATCCCCACTTGGCTTCCTTCAGTAATTTACACCTTTCCATTGGGAACTTCTCTTTTATGAGCTATGCTACCACCCTTTCTGTTTCTTCATTCATCTTAGCCAAGAGTCTGGGAAGCAGGGTTTTTTCCCCTATGTTTCCTTAAACCGCGTCTCCTCCAATGCATTGAGTATGTTCCTAACAGCACTGTTCAAGTCCTTGCTGATGCACATGGAAGCCACATGTGGAGCTGTGGCCGAGAAAGGTTGCCTCTCCTCCCCGTTTATCCCCCCACACTTTATCGTTGCAGAGCTCAGAACTTAGTTCTGTTAAAGCTGGAGATTTTAGGTGCTGGCTTAAGACAGCATTGTGGTTGGTTTTAATGTCAACTTGTCACAAATTAGAATCACCTGAGTAGCATATTTTACTGAAGAATCGTCCTGATTGTTTGATTGGCTGTAGGGAGATCCACCTGGATTGTGGGTGGTCCCTTCTGAGAGTGAAAAGGATGTGGCGGA
Organism: Microtus ochrogaster; assembly: GCF_000317375.1. Taxonomy (NCBI): domain Eukaryota; kingdom Metazoa; phylum Chordata; class Mammalia; order Rodentia; family Cricetidae; genus Microtus; species Microtus ochrogaster. Next base: position 7,949,872 of record NC_022017.1, read on the forward strand.
AGGAAGACCATCTCTGCTTTGGCTGCTTGGCTTCCCTCTTGCCACCAAGTCAGTCTGCCCCTTTTCTGCTGAGCTAATTGCTGATACCAGAGCAAGGATTCCCAAGCTTTCGTCACCCACTAGGGCCAGTGACGCTCCAGGAATCTTCTGGGCTTCGGGCGGTAGATTGGGACTGCTGGATTACTCTGATTGCTGAAGAACCTCGTCTCAAGGACTGAGTACCTTACCAGGTTCTGGTTCTCAGGTACGATTCTGCTGTTGTTACTGTGTTAAAGCTGATGTAACCGACTCTTTCATATGTATTAACCATATATACAATATTAAATTTCCTACACACACACACACATCCTTTCCACTAGTTCTGTCTCTAGAGAACCAACACTAATACCACCGTGTTCTCCCCTTTCCTCAGGCCATCTTTCGTATTGTTTCCTTGCTCTTTGGTGTAGTGACTTTGAAGGAATCTTGGGTGCATTCTATTTTCCCTGCTACATAAGCTCTGACTCATTTTTACAGGCACGCTGTTGGGTCCTGGGGAGCCAGTGGCCTTTACAGAGTTCTCTTTGTCTCTCTCCCCATCTCTGTTAAGTTGTCTGCTCTGTTGGCATCACATCCAAGTGTTAGACATCACTAATGTCTAGCTGGTAGCTCCTATTGACAACACTCAGAAGTGTACATTGTTGCAGAGTGTTGCTAATCAAATTCAAGTTCTACGAAGGAAAGCGAACCTTTGAGGTTTACTAAGCCAGGGTAGGTCTGTCTTAGTTACCCCTTTCATTGGTTCTCTTGGAAAACAGACAGGTCTATAGTTTTAACATGTTGCTCTCATGAAGTTCCCTATCTGCCTCTTCTGAATCATTCACACTCAAACTCCCATTGCTCTTAAGAGTCCTTGGCGTCAAACTTCTCTGAATGTCTTTTAAAGATTTTTAAATTTTTATTTTACGTGACGAGTGCTTTGCCTGTATGTATGTAAGCACACCGCATGTGTGTCTAGTGCCCATAGAAGCCAGAAGAGGGGCTGGATCACCAGGAACTGGAGTTACAGATAGCTGGAGTTACAGAGGGGAGTGTTGGGAACTGAAGCCCAATCTTCATCAGGAGCCCAGCAGAGCCATCTCTCCAGCCCTCCTGGGTATCTTTTAAATAAAATCAGCACCTCTGGGAAAGAGTTTTGGAGAGAACTTAGCTGGCCGCTCTCTCCTTAGGCAAGTGTCTCCTGTGTTCCCTAGTTTGGTACAGGGACAACTGTTCACTTCTCTCTGAGTGGCAGCCCTGTTAATGAGCGGGATGCTGGGTGAGGTTGGTAGCTCTGCTGCTTTCAGGTCCTGGTAGAAGGAATCAGTGGTTTCTACAGAAATCTCCATGGTGTGAGTTAGCTAGTCAGTCCCCCTGGACAAGCCCATGAACAGAAAAACTGGTGTTTGACCATGGCTGTGTTAGTCAACTTTCTGTTTCTGGCAACATCTGAAATAAGCAGTTTAAAAGAAAAAGGATTCATATTGGCTCACTTTTCAGAAAGATTGTTAGTCTGTGATCATTTGGCTCTATTGCTTTTGGGTCTAGGGAGAGATAGATATCAGGGTGGGAGCACATGATAGAGGGAGGTGCTTACATCATGGTAGCCAGGAGGTAGCAATAGATAGACAGATGGGAGGTTACTGATGGATAGATGGTAGGTAGGCAGATGGATGGATGGATAGATAGATGATAGATAGATGGATAGATACATAGATAGATGATAAATGGATGGATAGATAGATGGATAGATGAATGGATGAATAGATAGAATGGATGAATAGATAGATGGATGATAAATGGATAGATAGATAGATGATGGATGGATAGATGGATATATATGTAGATAATAGATGGATGGATATATACATGGATGGATGGATAGATAGATAGATAGATAGATAGATAGATAGATAGATAATGGATGGATGGATAGATAGATGATAGGTAGATGGATAGATACATAGATGGATGGATGGATGGATGGATAGATAGATGATGGATGGATAGATGGATGGATAGATAGATAGATAGATAATGGATGGATGGATAGATAGATGATAGGTAGATGGATAGATACATAGATGGATGGATGGATGGATAGATAGATGATAGGTAGATGGATAGATACATAGATGGATGGATGGATGGATAGATAATGGATGGATAGATAGATAGATAGATAGATAGATAGATAGATAGATAGATAGATAATGGATGGATGGATAGATGATAGGTAGATGGATAGATACATAGATGGATGGATAGATAGATAGATAGATAGATAGATAGATAGATAGATGAATAGACATGTCCTCAATCTTCCAGTGCCCTACCACCTCCCACCAGGGTCCAGCTGGTAGCATTCCTCATGGTATTAGAAGGCTGAAGAACAAGCCTTGGTGCCTAGGCTTGTCAAAGACATTTCTAAATCTAAACTACAGCAGCAGCTCCAGCTTAATTGCTGTGGACAATCAACATCCATTTGCTCCCATGTGGTGAAATCATCCCAGACATGAATCCTTGCTGTTGATGCTGTACAGGCCAAAGGAAGTTGTTCCTAATGAATAAGTTTATATGTAGAATAAATGGCTGGTTTTATTTTAAACTACTAAGTTGGAAACATAGAATGATCTGTTAGGTAGTAACAGAAGGCAAGGACATTTACAAAACTCATTCACTAAACATACAGCATAGCTTTCCATCAGCCTCATTCATTGTTTTATCTGAAGAGCAACCACACTCAGCAGGAGCTCAAGCAGAATTGGAGAATGAAGATGGTTATTAATACTGCCATATCCAGGGGCTGGAAAGATGGCTCAGTGGTTAAGAGTATTGCCTGCTCTTCCAAAGGTCCTGAGTTCAATTCCCACCAACCACATGGTGGCTCACAACCATCTGTAATGGGGTCTGGTGCCCTCTTCTGGCCTGCAGGCATATAGACAGAACATTGTATACATAATAAATAAATAAATATTTAAAAAAATACTGCCATATCCACCACTTCACCATGGGTTTACCTTTCTCTGGAATGCAGAGATAGGTGAATACTGATGATTATCAAGGACATTATAATCTGTCTCGTGAAAGAGAAACCAGGAGGGCTGGAGAAATGGCTCAGAGGTTAAGAGCACTGATTTCTCTTCCAGAGGTCCTGAGTTCAATTCCCAGCATCCACAGGGTGGCTCACAACCATCTGTAATAGGATCTGATGCCCTCTTCAGGCCTGCAGGCAAACATGCAGAACACTCATATATATAAAATAAAATTAAAAAAAATTATTTTAAAAAGGTGAAACCAAGAAAGGAAAATCACCCCTCTAAAAGAAAGCCCACACAGAAAAATAAGACATAAACTTATAGTTTGATTTATTTTTCTGCAACAATTTCCAGTTGCTTCCATTGGGACATTAATGTATTCTGACCACATCATAATGAACAGTGTGACTTTAGGTTAATCTTATCATCATGAGCCCCAATTTCCTTACTATAAATGATGGAATTAGACTAAATTGCTTCTAAGAACCTTTCTGCTCTAGCGTTTACATTTTTTACAAATATGAACCATCCCCCCAGCATTGTTAGTTAGTTCAGTCACCCATTCAGTAACTAGAATTAAGTGGACATCCACAGGCTATGTGCTGAAATTAAAAGGATAAACAAGATGTGGTCTTTTAATGAGCGCATAGTTATTAAGAGATAATATAAGTAGCTAACAGCGATATGGTTTAATCAGTGGTGTTAAACATGCACAGAACAAATTATATTTATGACTCAAGTGTTTGCTCACATCTCCCAGGAATAGTGTCATACCACAAGTGCAAGCCCACTTTCCTAACAAAGCCATCCCATAATAGCCTACTCGTCCATAACTATCAATGACTTAATCCACTCATCATAAACCTCCCTCCGAGAATCTCATTCCTCAATATGGCTCCGTTGGGAGCCAGCACATGAAATTTGGGGAATGCACTCAAGCCTTAACTGCAGGCATAGTTCAGTCTCACTGTTGTTGCTTATGTTTGCCTTCTGCCACCTGAAGTCAGCCTACTTCCCATTCAGAGCAGGTGTCTTCCCTGGGGCTTCCACGCCCGAGCTCTGGAAGTCCTCATTCGGATTCATCACCACCCTCAAGTATTTCCTGATCCACACTATGATGGATGACAATGCACAAGAATTGAAAATGTGAATACACTGCACAGCCCCACACTGCACAGCCCCACACTGTCCAGCTCCACACTGCACAGCCCCACACTGCCCAGCTCCACACTGCACAGCCCCACACTGCCCAGCTCCACACTGCACAGCTCCACACTGTCCAGCTCCACACTGCACAGCCCCACACTGC